>NW_027503131.1:0-58792 GCF_021521415.1 Bidens hawaiensis | reverse complement strand
TGATTTTTACCACAAATATAATTGAATTAATAAACGAAACGAGCTTTAATCAACCAAGTCCAAAACAGAAGGTTAACAGAACCATTTTGTTTCAATAAAGATCGGTAGCAACTTGTGCTGTAGTACCGAGCATCAGCAGCATTGTCTGTTGGTAGCAAATGAGCTAAGTTGCAAGTGAAATGCAATAGCAATAGAGTTGCTAAAGATGGAGTTGTTCATATCAACGTAGTTGCAATGATTACACCCCAGTGACATTACTTTTCATAAAATGTTGCAATATATGTTTTATCCTAACCATTGTAATGGTTCGACCCATGTATAAAGGATTCATTTGGTTTAATTTCATTATTGGATCCATGCTTCAATTCCATGGAAAAGGACATATTGTTCTTCGGAATATAATTTTCTAATTTTATTCGATAATTTATTCGCTAGGCACGAGAATTAGAATTTTAACTTATCATGAAAATACAAATCCAAAATCTTCGTACCTAAACCAAACTATGATCACCCATGGCCATAAGGCTTGGATGATTAAGTTTCTTAAATGGATTGGATTTTCATTTTTAAAAAGGGAGTAAAGGGTTAAAGTAGGATAAATGGTGTGAATTCAACTTTGAAAATTTTCCATTGTAACTGTTTTCGTTTCAATTTTCTGTTTCGGTTCCGGTTCAAGTTTGTATTTTCTTTTTTCTTGTTTATTTGGGATTCTGGCTAGAAGGTTCCTTTTATATTATTTTATTTTTATTTTTTTGGTTGTATACAAGCCTTTCAAAAACTTTTTTCATAAGACACGTTTCAACAATTTGTTTCCATAAAGGTTACTAGACAAAATTCAATACGAGTTCCTCAATTTTAAAATTTAACTTGGTTTAGTTTTCTGATTTTTACAAGAAAAAACAAATAATTATTATATGTAAAATGTTTTATTTTCACTTAAAGTCACTCCAACACGTATGTATGATTGTATCAATGTGTGCCTAGAAATTGGATACAAAATATATTTGTCATTATATTCCAACGTGTTAGAATTCAAAAAAACAAAATACATTTATTTTATGAAAATTGCCTCAATTTTAAAATCCGCTTACGCTTTAAAGCGTTTGACCAAAGAGACCCCCAATTTTAAAATACGTTTTAGGCCTAAAGAAAGTTGATGTGTTCACAACAATTTTCTATGTAAATGCCTGCCCTAGTTTTTATACAGTTTCCTGAAAATTTTCTATCAAAAAATTTTTGAAGAAACTATATAGAAATCAGGGCGGACCATAGTTGAGCTACGATAGAACCATAGTAGATATATCCCTATCCAAATAACCATAAAAAATCTTATTCTCATAGTGTTGATATATATGTATGATTTCAATTCAATATCAAACATATTTTATATGATTTCTCTATTTGTTGGTTAACTTGTTTTGTTAGTTTACTAGCTTTTGAACCTGTGTATTATACAAGATTTGTTAAATTATAAAAATTAATAAGATCCACTATTTGAAATAATACACAAAATTAAAGACAAAAAGAATTGAAATATACAGTAAAAACAATAAAAAGTCCGAAAACTCAATTTTACAAAGTTGAGAAAATCTCTTTATATTTTATACACAATATTTGTAATTTTAATATAAGTAGGTACTATCCAATATTATAGGACTATAAACACAAGCAACAATGTTTATTATATGTTTTTATTTTGTATCTTTCAAATAATTTTTTTTAATTTAAACATTAACAAATCTCATGTATTATATGGTTCTAGAGAGATAAAATAACACCGTATAGTTGAGACGCTAACAGGTAAGCTTCGTAAGGGTTTCACCGCCGTACCTGCCGCCGCCGCAGGGTTTCACCACTGCAACAGTCAAGACCCAACACTGCCGCCGTCATAGGGTTTCACCGTCGTACCACCGGGTTTCTTTATGGACCGTCGGAAGCCTATAATGGAGACGATTCAACGGAGGATAACAAAGTTCTTTGTAACAAATCTCCCTGATCGGCTTAGCAGCAATGATTTAGCGGGGTTTGTTAGAGAGCATGGTAACATTTTCGATATTTACATTGCTACGAAAAGAGATAGATTCGGAAATAGGTTTGTTTCATTGTTGGACGTAAAAAACAAGGAAGAAACGGGGAGGATGTTAAGCAAGATTAAGATGGGAGACTTTGCGTTAAAGTTTAACGTGGCGAGATTTATTCTTGAAGACGGTGAGGTTAACACTATGAAGCCGGAAGAGAGAAAGCAGCCGGAGGAGCGTGTGAATGTGGATTCTGAGGTTAATACTCATAACCAAAGTGCAGGTCGGTCAGTCGATTTCGGTAGGCGTACGTTCTATGACATTTTGTTGGGGAGGAACCATTGTGTCAATCAGAAAGGCTCGGTTTCGGTGGACGACAATGTGAATAGTTTTTCTGATTTGCATGTGAAGGCTTTAGTGGTCAAGCTGATGGATATGGATGCTTTGAAGAATGTTCATATGATCTTGAAGAAGATTAGTCCCGGTGGAGGTAAAATTCAATATTTGGTTGGTCTGACGGTCTTATTGTCTTTTTCGGACAACAGGATGGCGACGGAGGCTCTTAAGGGGGGCCGAGATATTGTAGGGATGTTTTCTAATATTGAGATGTGGGAGGGACAACCATTAAATTTTGATCGATTGGTGTGGGTCAAAATATTCGGTATTCCTCTACATCTTCGATCGAATGTGGTAGTTGAAGCTGTGGGGGGTATGATTGGTAAAGTAGTTCATAAACCTATATTATCGGAGGAGAAGGAGGATCTATCCTTTGAATCTGTGACAGTGTTGGTTGAAGGCGGGTAGGAGGTTGTGCGAGGAGATGGATATTCGGTGGAGGGGAAAATCTTTTCGTGTATCGTTTTTGGTAGATACGGTTGATTGGACTCCGGAGTTCATCTTCGATGGTGGGTCTGATGATGATGAGAGTCCAGCTGATAAAGACGAGGTGGATCATACAATTGAAGAGGATGTCATTAGTAAGGATGAAAGAACGGAGCCGGTGGTCATCGCCGGAAATGTTGTCGGAGAGGATTTGGTCGGTTATGGAAATGGTAAAACGGAACCGGTGGTCTCTGACAGAAATGTTGTCGGAGAGGATTTGGTCAGTGAGGATTTTGTGCCGGGTCCCACGTTTAATTTTGACCATTTTGTTAATTTAGAAGGTGGATTTAATGCTGGAAATAGTAATATTAACAAAAGAAAAAAAATTCAAAAGTCCTCTTCTGTGGGCCGGCCTAGTGATGTGGGGTCCAGTGGATCAGGGAATTTGAAAAAAGGGAAAAGGGCCGTACCAATGACCCTTTTGGGCTAAATGAATTGTTGGGTATATAGGATGAATCAGTGTCCAATTTGGGCTCGCATGAAGTGGAGGTGGACTCGTAGGAAGCGGACGGGGTTTCCAATGGGACCTTATCTGGAATTGATGGTAATAATGTTAACGTGACCGAGGAGGAAATCTTAGATCTTAATAATCATCCACAGGAGGGATCGATTAATACAGACAATGGTTGTTTTCATGGACCGACAAATTCTAATGAAATGGATTCAGAGGATTTAAGGTCTCCTTCGAAAATGTACAAAGGGGGACACCGAGGTCTCGGCGACCATTACGTTAGGGGAAAAACTTGGAGTTCGGCTGTCTAATTTTAACGAGATGGTGAAAGAATCGATTGTTCAAGAAGGGGTGCAAATAGGTAAACGATGAATTTCTTATCTATTAATATTCTAGGGATTGGGGTGATTGGTAAATCGGGTTGGATAAAGAAGTTAAAGGAGGATTGAGGGGTTTCGTTTTTAGCTATGCAGGAGACTATGTGTTCGGATACACAGATGTCTGCGTTTTGTAATTTTTGGGGTGGGCAGGGTTTTGAGACGGATTGGGTTAACTCTAATGGACGATCTGGTGTTATTGCAAGTTTGTGGGATCCAAAAGTTTTTCGAAAAGATAGCACAATTTTGAATGATAATTTTGTTGCAACTTCTGGTTTTCTGGTGGATGGGAATCAACGACTTAATGTAGTTAATGTGTACGCCCCTCAAAATAATGTAGATAAGAGAGTTGTTTGGCAGGGGATTATTAGGCTTATTCAGTGTGGGCAAGGGTGGTGGGTTGTGTTAGGTGATTTTAATGCAGTTAGATGTCATGAGGAAAGGAAGAATTCTACCTTTGATCAAGTGTGTGCCAAGGATTTCAATGAATTTATTGATGAAGCGGATATTAAAGAATATAATATGAAAGGTAAGAAGTATACGTTTATGGCTAACAGAGGTGATGTTGTTAAACTCAGCAAGATTGACAGGGTTTTGGTATGCTCCAACTTTATATCTAAGTGGCCGAACGCGTGCTTGAGGGCTTTCCCTAGAGAGCGGTCGGATCACGCACCGTTGGTTTTGTCTTTAGTAGATACCATTTTTGGTCCAAAGCCTTTTCGTTGGTTTAATTCGTGGGGGGGATAGAGCCGATTGTGAGGATGTGGTGGGGAAGATTCTTGTGAGGATGTGGTGGGGAAGATTCTTAGAAATTGTGCTATTTCAGGTCCTTCAAATGTGATTTTAATGAAAATATTCAGGTTGTTAAGAGACAATCTAAAAAAGTGGGTCAAGGATTGCAAAATTAAGGAAGGTGAAAACTTAAAAATTTTTAAATCAGAAAAAGAAGATTTTAAGTTACTTATGGAGGAAAGGGATCTTGAGGAGGATGAGGTGTGGGTGTGGGAACAATGTAAAAAAGGAATAGAGGATATTGAGGCTTTAGGGGCTAAAGATTTAAAACAAAAATCCAGAGTTAAACGGGCGTCCTTCGATGATGATAACACGGCCTTCTTTCATAGTATGGTTAATGGGAGGAAAGTTCAAAAACGCTATTCCAAGTTTGGAGATTAACGGGGAGTGGATTTCTAAACCGACTTTGGTTAAGAAACATGTTTACAAGTTTTTTAGAGAGCACTTTCGAGAAAAATTCACAATTTGGCCAGAGTTGGAATGTGAAGGGATTAGAACCGTCCCTACGGACCTTAAAGATAGTTTGGTGGCTTTTTTCTCTAAAGAGGAAATCAATTCCGCCGGTGTTTGATTGCGGGTCGGATAAAGCTCCTGGACCAGATGGTTTTAATTTTATGTTTGTAAAGAAGTTTTGGGGTTTGTTGGAGAATGACTTTTATAATATTCTTGTGGCCTTTCATGAGTCCGGGGTTATTAGTTCTGGTTGTGGATCTTCTTTTATCACTTTGATTCCCAAAAGTAAAAATCCTTTGGGCCTCAAGGATTACAGACCTATCACGCTCATTGGGATTATTAGTAAAGTGATTTCTAAAATCCTTGCTAATCGTCTCAAAAAGGTGTTGTGGGTGTTGATTTCTGAGTCTCAGTCTGCGTTTCTCAAAGGCAGGTTTATTTTGGATGGGCCTCTTATTGTTTCTGAGCTGGTGGATTGGTTGAAGAAAAAGAATAAGAAGGCATTCCTTTCGAAGATAGATCTTGAGAAGGCGTATGACAACGTTAATTAGAATTTTTTTTGATTAATATTATGCTTCAGATGGGCTTTCTTAACCAGTGGTGTTTGTGGGTTAAAGGGATTTTGGATTCGGCTAGGTCGGCGGTTCTAGTGAATGGGTCGCCGACTTTCGAATTTAATTGTGAAAAAGGGCTTAGACAAGGAGATCCTTTGTCCCCTTTTTTTATTTCTGATCGTGAAGGAGACTCTTTCTTGGATGTTGAATAAAGCTAGAGAGATAGGGGAATTGTCAGGGATTCGCATTTCGGACGTGGATATCACTTATATTTTTTATGCCGACGATGCTCTTATTGTTGGCGAGTGGTCTCAGGAGAGTTTGGAAAAAATAGCTCGGGTCCTTCGGTGATTTTATTTGTGTTCGGGTCTTAGAATTAATTTACATAAGTCCAACTTGTTCGGAATTGAAGTCGAAGACGACGAAGTGGATGGCATGCGGGCCGTGGTGGGGTGTAGAAGGGGATTGTTCCCTTTGATTATTTAGGGATCAAAGTGGGGGCAAACATGAATCGCATTGGCAATTGGTCTTCTGTTATTAATGTGGTGGAGAAGCGGCTCACCTCGTGGAAGTCTAGACTTCTATCTATTGGAGGAAGAGTAACTCTTATAAGATCGGTTTTAGAGAATCTTCCCATTTATTATTTCTCGTTTTTCAAAGCTCCTTCGGCGGTGATTGAAAAGTTAGAAGGTATTATGAGACGTTTTTTATGGGGAGGATCTAGTGAAGGAAAAAAGATCAATTGGGTTGCTTGGGAGAGAGTGACGAGGCCGGGGAAATTTGGTGGGTTGGGTTTAAGTCGATTAAAAGATACTAATGAAGCTCTTCTACTTAAATGGAGTTGGCGGTTCAAAAAGGATGGGAATTATTTATGGAAGGAATTCATTACAGCATGTCATGGTGGAACTCGAAGTTGGTCCTTCTTACCACTAAGATTGGGGAGAGATAGTGAAGATTGGGGAGCGTTCGGTTAGTAATGGTTAAAAACTTAATAGTTTCTTGCGTGGCGTTGCTGGGGATGGTGTAAACATTAGATTTTGGTGTGACCCATGGCTCTCAGAATTTCCTTTACGATGTATGTATCCTAATATTTTTAGATTGGAATCTCAAAAATGGTGCAGCGTGGCGGATAGAGTGAGTCTCCAAAATAATGATCGGGTCATGAGATGGGCTTAGCGGCAGGATCCCAGATCATCGGTAGAGATAAATGAGTTATTTGGGCTTCTGTCCAATATATATGAGTACGAATGGGTTGCTGGATGTGATAAATGGATGTGGGTTGGATCTGAAGATGGCATGTTCTCGGTTTCTGCTGCAAAAAACTTATTATTGATAGCCGACAATATGAACCCTTTTTTAAGTTTATATGGGATGGGTGGATGCCGATCAAGTGTAATGTGTTGGCGTTGCGAGCAGAGAAGGACAAGATTCCTACTAAAATTGCTTTAAATAAGCGAGGGATGGGTCATAGCGAGAACAGTTGTCCGTTTTGTGATTCGCATCAAGAATCCGCTAATCATATTTTCACAGGTTGTATTTTTGCAGCTGAGATATGGGATAGGATTGCCGTGTGGTGCCGTTTGGATTCTATTTTTGTGTTTGAAGTTCGGGATATTCTTGGATTAGCGAAAGGTTTAAAGAAGACGAAACTCGACAAAAAGGTGGCTCATTGTATAGTGGTTACGACCTTATGGAGTTTGTGAAATGCAAGAAATGAGAAGATTTTTCAGGATAAAGAGGCAAAAGCTTTCGAGGTGGTGTCCAAGATTAAATATTGTTCGTATTTTTGGATTCGAGATAGGTCTAGATTTAAATATATAGAATGGAACGATTGGTGTAACTATCCTTTTGGGTTGATGTAACTTGGTTTTCCTTGCGGCCCTCGTTTTGAGGACTTGCAGGTCGTTTGTGGTGAATGAAGCTTATTTTTCAAAAAAAAAAGATAAAATAACAAATATGATATGAATTTATTTAGATTTACATTTATAGCCTAATTTTTCTCTTAATTCTCTAAGTTATAACCCTTTTGTCAAAATGGTTTTAACTCATAACCCATAGATATTTAGGATGAATGAGAAAAGAGGTTAGAGAATTAGGAAAGAAATTTAAGTTATGATTGATTATAGTAAGGACACTATCATTACTTTTGTTTATTAGTTATTAGAATTAGAATAGTAAGATAAGATAAGATAAGAATCTAAGATGTTTCATGTTATTATGAGAATAATGGACATGGGCGAAAGGCGGCTGCTCATTGGGCTTAAGGAGTGGATGACTAAAGTTGTGGGCTCATTATGACTTAAAGTTGGGCTTCTCAATCTATGTCTCATAAATGCGAGAGCGTCTAAGGTGCTGTTTGTTTTTTAAAAGGTAAAATGTCTGCAGTTTGCGAACCACACATATGTGGAAGAAAACGTGGACCAAGCATCTGTAGTATGCAAGAAAAAGACTTTTTGTTTTTGAACGTCTGCAGAGTGCTATAATAAACAGAAATTTAAAAAAACAATTCATTATACCTAACTTTTCTACAAACTTTCTTCAACCAAAAATTAATAATAATCGAACACATGTAGCAATAAACAAGCAACAACAACATTCATTATATCAATCCTTTCTACAAACTTTCTTTATACCTAAACTTTTCTACAAACTTTCTTCAACAAAAAATTAATAATAATTGAACAATTACAAGAATGGTGAATATTAAACTAATCATTTTGTCTGCACCACACTGATATGTTGGATATGCTGAGAAGAGATTGGAAGAAGTGAGAAGTGGAAGGTCCAAGTCTGCACTAAGAAGAGGACGAGCAGACGTTTTTTAATGAAACGTCTTCGAAAAAACAAACAGTCTTCAGAGGGCAATGTTTGCGTGTGGTCTGGGCGGTGCAGACAAAAGAGGTCATGAAGATCTTTTGTGAAAAAACAAGCACCCCTAAGATAGGAGACGTTTCTTAAAGGTGTTAACTGTTAAGTTAATAGAGTTCTCGGTTAGATCATGGTCTTGAATCAGTTTAACATCGACATCAAAGGATCAATTTCTTACATTATCCTAAAAAAACATTATTTCTGTCATACAAAAAAAAAGTTGGGTAAAACATTCTTTGTTGAGATAAAAAAAAAATCAAGATTCGCGTTTTCTAATACATAGTAAGGTAGACAGAGACTTTAATTTCATCGTGAAGGTAAGGTGAACCATTATAGGTCTATATTGAGCTTATATACAAGTATGCAATTCCTGCGCATTCAACAATAGCCACATGTAAAACAGATAAGTTGTCAAAGATAAAAGCCAACTCAAACCGCGCATACATAAACCACCTGTTTGGTTTAGAACTTTTGGATAATTAGATTTTATGGTTCATTTACGTTTGACTGACCGAATTAATCACACAGAGAATTAAACCAAACGCTGTATTTTTTACAAATAATATGCTACATGTCGAAAAGTTACATTGTGTGTTTTTCTTATGAACATATTAGTTGTCCCTCTTTTCAATTAACAAAATTGACAAATAAAATATATTTAGCTACATTATAGATATCACTGGAGATGATCAAATTGGCTTTTCAATATACTTAACCAAATTAAATAACAAGCTTCAACTTCAAACCCAGTATGAGCTTCTTATCACAACCTTACTGATTACTAAGTGTAAACAAGGGAGTTAAAATAAACTCTTAAAGCTCAGTATTTGAAAAGAGAAGTAAAAACAAAACTCAATGCCACCGTTATTGTTTTGAAAACTCAAAACCTAAAATCATTTTTTTTTTGAAAATAGATTAGCATGTAAATTAAAAGTTAAACTAACAAGGCTATGAGTCATTGTTTTGAAAACTCAACCTCAATCTCTCTCTATAACATATTGAGTTCTACATGGGCTCATAAAAATTATCCGTACTCATGGACTCCTTGATTAACTGCAAAAGTCATACAATATACGAATAATCTACATTTGATCATGTATTCATACAATGATTATTAATGATTAGGAAATACATGGTTTCAAAGGATTATTGTCCTATACATTGAAGTTACTCCAACAAAGAAGTGTATCATTTGATACTCTCAATAACAGCATCAAATGATACAAGCAGTTAAAGAGTGTGACACTCCAAAATCAAGACCGAGTGTACAAAGCGATGTCCATAGCACTAGACACTAGCATAAACCCACATCAGATCTACAACAACACTTCACCACTTCCCCATTTGACCCTTCAAGTAGCACGCCCAACTCCATTTGTCCCACCACCAATACCTTGGCCGTCAGAGCAACCAGGGACAAAGTCACAAAGACTCATATGGCTTCAATGTGGGTCATGTGGCGCCTTCATCCAAAGTTACATAGTGTGGATGTGGGGTGGTACTAGCGCTGTGAATATCACCAGAACACTTGGCGTAATGAGAATTCCTTTAGGTTTTTTAACCATTTAGTCATCGATTATTTGCATATACAAAGAAAGAAAATAATAAAAAACTCAAAAAAATAACTAGGAAGCAATTAGGAAAGTTTTTTTATCAAAATTAGGAAACTTTTTTTTTATCAAAATGGGTTGAGGAGAAAAAGTAATTACCGTAACAACTGACTTTAAAAATATTTATGAAAATAAGATTTTTTATATATCACTTATTTTAATAATCAACATTACAATCTTTTTACTTAATCAACTAATTTGTTCAAAAACATAATCCGTAATTTCTTCATCACCACTTCCTCTAAAACATCAACCACCTCATCATTGTCTAATACAGTAATACTACATCAAGAATGATGCATTCTGATAGAGAACAAAGATTAATATTACGTACTATGCATTGATTAATTGTACCAAGAGCTATCTACGGCACCAGCACAGCCCAACATCACACCATGTCAAAACCACCCCACCACAACGCTATTGGAGCACCCCTACTACTACGCTTCAATGCTACTATAATAGCAATGCCCATCTTTTACACCGTAACACAACAGCCATTTACCAAAAATAGCACCACCACCTAATCTATAGGTCAGGTAACAGCACAAAGAAGCTTTAACTGGCTACGATATGTAGATGTTAAAAAAACAAGCACTGGAGGAAAAAGCAACAATAGAGACATGACTAGATGCTACAACATAGCACCAATGTGTGGGTGGTACTATTAAAAATCGAATGGATTTTAGAATAATAATTTATATAAAAAGTGTAGGAACCTCAGAATGCATTAACAGAAACTGGATCCTGTAATGCCAGAATATTAGCACCAATTAACGTACAGCACTCGATACACCATCAATGAGATGAACAAGCGACTCTAAAATGTAATGCCAACATCTACTTTTTATTTATTAATAAAATAAAAAAGCCTCAGTGAAAGTACTAATCAAAGAAGGATCTCAGAGAGAACCATTTCATATGGTACGGACAATACATCATCGGCAAAAAAAGATTAATTATTAACGATTGAGAAGGATATTGGGGACGTCGGCGGCTTGAATTTGAATGATGAAAGTGTTATGGGGAAGTTGTGTCTTTATAGCGATGAAGGAAACCCTAGTTTGTGTGAAAATTACCATAACACCCTTCGTCTTTTTCCTCTATTTTTATAAGATTAATTAATTAATTAATTTTACCAAGTAAAAAAAGAATGTTTGAAATGTTTTGTATCAGTTTTATTAATTTATTCATTTTCTCTGTCAATAATATGTAAGCAGTTTTCTCTCTCTCTCTCTCTCTCTCTCTCTCTCTCTCTCTCTCTCTCTCTCTCTCTCTCTTCTCTCTCTCTCTTTGGTTTTTTTAGAATTGTTAAAGTCAACCGGCAAAAGCCGCATAACCAAACCCCCTTCACAACTTGGAAGGGAGTCACAACGACGCACTACATTAAAAAGAACTTACACTATTTTTGTCTATCTATCGACTTACTTTTGGATTTATGTTTATAGCATGTAGCCTATAAACATAATATCTCCTATAATCTCTTATATCTTTACCTTTTTGGAACAAAAAAATTTTCGTTTCTCGTCTTTCAGATTTTCTAACAAGCCACAATAATAATAATAATACTGTGAAACACTTTTCTTTTCTCCAAGCCCCACCAAGCTGTGAAGCTCCAACAAGTCTTTAATCGAGAAACCGAAAATAGGAGGAACATTACACCATATGCTAATATGGTCCCAAATCCCAACAGCAACCGCGCAACCAGAAAAAATATGATCAAACAAGCCTAGGGGTGAGCAATTCGCGGTTCCGAACCGCTAGAACCGGGGAACCGGAACCGAAAAGCCAGATCCGAACCGTATTATTGTATTTCGGGTCCGGTTCCGGTTCTTAAATTTGGTTGAAAACGGTTCCCGGTTCGGTTCCGGTTAGAACCGACGGTTCCGATTATAGAACCACTAGAACTAGGTTAGGTTTAAATTTGAAGATTATATTTAAAATCTTATTTATTTAGTAGGCTTTCATGCATCCATGTACGGACGACCATTCACGTTCTCACTTTCCCGGTTACATTAAATCTCTTATAACATCATAAACAATAATCATTTTCCACGGCCATAAATCTGTTTTGAAAAATAATTGTTTTCTGAAATATTTTGAGTTATTCTAATCTATTTTCAATCCCATTCATTAAAATATAATATGTTGATATGATAATGCTTTATTTTGTGGGTTGTCGCTTGTTTTTTACACCTTCTAATATTTAATATTTAGAATTTTAATTGAAAATCGGTTCTGGCAAGAACCGTTTACACAAGAACTGTTTAACTCAGTTCCAAACTGAATCGGAACCGTTAAAATACGGTTCGGTTCCGGTTCTTATATTTAGCATTTAACGGTTCCGATTCGGTTCCGGTTCCGATTCGGTTCTTGCGGTTCTTAACCGTTGCACAGCCCTAAACAAGCCCCACCCGCTTCACAAAGAGGGCGCAACCGAACTGGCACATGAAGGCGCTTCCTGGGTAGGTAAACGATTCATTTCAGCTCTCCAAGCGTGAATCGAACACTTCAACGACACCCACTTACTCCACTTTAACACGTAATTATTGGAGTGATCGTTATCTTTCAGCAACAACATCTTTACTTAACCAAAAAAAAAACCCTGACGAATCTCCCATCCGTTATCTTTCAGCAACAACATCTTTACAATGACACTTTCTTTGGAAATATTATACCATACAACTGTAAATTTCTTGTTAATGAATTGACATTCTTCCACAGCCCCTCTTTGTTTGTTTTATGCCTCCATGCCCATTTAGCCAACAACACCACTTATTCCTGATATACCGAGGCCTCCCTGGTAGCGCAACCCCCCTATCCAAGCCACCCAATGAATCTTATTAATGTTCATCGATCCAATCCCTTCATCTTAACTTCTAGGATCTTTACCACTTTGGTAGGAACTTTGAAAAGAGATAGATAGTAAACCGGTAGGCTCTCAAGCACATACATATTTAATTAACTTCATCCTTCCACCAATCAATAAAGTTCAGGCATTTCATAAAGCTAAACGGTATGAATATTTAAATTACTCTTTTTATTACAAAATTATCTTTCACCTTTTATTATTTAAAAAATGTAGATAACAAAAAAAATTAATGTGTATTGTGACACGAATTGTAGTAGGGTTGTGCATTGCCAACCCTCATCTCCAGTAGTGATTCTGTCACCACCGTCCATTGATTTTAGACTATCGTGTTGGAGGTAATAGCCACTAGCATCAATTTTGTGATGATTTGAAGTTGTTACTTATAGATCTAGGGTAATGTTATTGAAGGTGTTGTAGGCCAAATGTTAAGAATGAAAACTAACTGAAACTTACAATTTGCTTATGTAAGTTATATTAGTCATTGTAATAATATTTGCCATGTTTAGAGGCTTACATAAAGTGGCTGCTTTTTCTATTTACAAAATCTTAACCATTGAAGCCACATATTAGTAGCTGCTATTTTATGCAGCTTACATAACCTTCCTATCATATTTAGGTTAGTAATAGTTTATAGAAGACAAAACGTTTACAAAAGTCGGTTGGTTCGCCTAATCAGATATTGGCTATGTATTGGCCTTTTTGTCCTTAGCAAAATAGTCTTCCCCAGCTTCGGTTAGCTTCAGTTGGTAGTCTTTTGGTCTTTCACCTTTGGGATGTCGTTATCTGAACCTGACAATCATTTAAAGGCTAAAGTTAGTATATGCATTGTGTTTTGATGTAGTTAGGGATGGTGTTACCTGGTGTGTCTGGTTCCTGTCTTTTTGACCCAGTTATTTTTGGATCGGGTGTTGCTGGTGTGATTGTAAGGGGTCTTTCAATTAGTCTTTGGGTAATGAGTGGCTGGCCGTCTCCAATGTTTGTAGCTTTGTTGACAATGATCGTTCGGTGTGCTTTCATTGTTAATTCAAAGAGTTTAAGTTGACCGATTTGCGTGGCGAGTTCATGTGGGATGACTTTTGGATCATTATTTGCACCTTGAACGACCAATGTCTTGCAAGGGATTTTGAGTATATATGACATGGCATCATTGAAGAAGACGAATTTTGTTGTTGCTGTATCGTCTATGATGGAACCGTTGATACAATAGCCGAAACCATAAAAGTTATATAGTTAGTAAAATTTAGTAAGTTGGTATTTTTTATGTTGTGTATTACTACCTGAATCTTGGTTCGATGTTGTCATGATCTTTGCAGACGTAGTTGTCTTCTTGCTCCTCTAGTTTCCGTGTGCATTTTGAACACTTGACAGTATACCACGTCCGATGAGCTTCAAAGTCTTTTATGCGAGCAACACATTTATAATTTGACTGCTGTGGAAAACTTGAGTGTTAGTGACCCCACAGAAAAAAAAAACCATTTTACCTATATAGAACGACAGATTGTAAAAACTGATTTTGACACTACTGATTGATTTAGAAACCAATTCCAATTTAATATCCAACTTCTGATGTATTTAACAATGAGGTGGTTGATTACCTTGTTTCCTGGATTGCTGTTGAGCATTTGGTGTATGGTAACATTAGTTTGAAGAGGCGGAAGAGCTTTCAATGTTGCAACCTTTTCTTTGAATTCGGTGAATATAGGGTTGATGTGTATGGTCGTGGCTCTTGTAGTTTCCAACTGTGCCACTGTAGATGGGTGTTGGATTTAAAGATAGAAACTATTGTAAAGTATAACGACCTGGTACACATCTAAAGATTGGCATCATACCTCTGTATATCGATGCGGTTGTTGATGTTATGGCAATTATGTCGCCTTCACGTATGTCATTACTTGCAAGATGTTCCATATCTTTCCAGAATGTTATCTCGACCTCTTTATTCCTGTTGTAGTAAGGTATGTCAGCTTGTATCATTTACACCCTTACAGCATCCACAATAAAGAGGGACATTCCACTAAACCACCAAACAAAACGCGACAGTTTTTTAATAATAAGTTCTCATTTGGCTGGCAAATTATAAAATTATAATTTTGACAGTTTTTCGTAAAACCGCGAGCCAAACCGTTATTAGCGTTTCCTATTATTGAAAACTATAGCCGAACTGTTGAGATTTAAAACTGAACCAAACATAACCGTACTAACGGTTTGGTTCCGACCAGTTTGGTTTCACAATTTAGACTTTATTAGCCTTTATAATCAGGAATGCATAACTAAATAGAATTGTTAATATTTCACTTCATGTGTAAAGTATCATGTGTACCATTCGTCTTGTATGAGAATTTTCTTCAATTTATCGCCTTTGGCTGTGTTCTGAGTGAACTTTCTCTCAACTCGTCCGATGTAGTCTGCATAGAAGATGTACAAAGAAACAAATGGTGGCTGATATGAGATCAAAATAGCTTAATAAAGTTAAAAATAACCAACAAAAATAATTGTGCTATTATCTGCTTTGGAACCGTAGAAATTGAAACCCAATACTCCAGAAATTGAAACCCAAAAGAAGTCCAAATTAACCATGTAAATTACCTGCTAGGGGCTTTGGGTCCTGTCGATGTGCCTCTAGTGACTGATGAGTCGCAAATCTGAAGTAGTAGCACGGTATGTCAACATCGTTGAGAGGTATAAAGATAGCCTTCATTCCAATGCTTAACGAAGCATTGTGGTCTACTACCCTGTTTACCTTTCTTGCAAAGGTAGATACATAATTTGAAACTGTGTAGCATGCTTGCACCTTGAGAATTTCATCAAAATGTTCTTGCTGATTCAGTTCTGCTATTACCTCAATAGCATCACCCTGTATAAAAAAGTGTTAGTAAGATTCAAATGTGTTGTTTGAGTCACAATGAAGGTAAAACTAATACATAAATTATCTTATTGAAATTAAAGTTGACTACTTACATGATGGTCTACAAACAGGTAGCATAGATCTTTTTGGTATTTAGGTATCCATTTTTTCAAAACCCTTATCTGTATCGGCTGCGGTTTTGATCGTGGTTTGATGTCACGAATACGTATTAAGTTCATTGCCATAAGGTTATCTGTTATGTAGGTCATCAATATAAGCAATAGATGTAAGGTGTATAATGTATGTATGTGTGTGTATTTATGATAAGACTGTGTTGAGTAATTATGTACAAAGTAAACATATATTTGTGTGTATGATTAGTATATGTTAAGTGTCATAGTTGTGTTATCTAGTAGTCTAGTTTGCTGTACTGTCTATTTCTTTTAGAAAATCAGAGTAGACAATATTTTTTGTTGTAGCTGGATCATCGTTGTCATGTGGAACAATAACAATTTTTATGGAGTTTGGTGTGATTGCTCTTGATAGCGCGACGTATAGTTGGCCATGAGTGAACACGGGATTTGGCAAATAGATACCTATCTTGTCTAGAGATTGACCTTGGCTTTTGTTTATTGTCATTGCGTAGCATAGTCTTAACGGGAATTGTTTCCTTTTGAATTCAAATGGAAGTTCTTTGTCTTTATGCGTTAATGATATCTTTGGAATGTACACTCGGCGACCTATGAACTTCCCTGTCATTATTTGCACTTCGACAATTGCTGGTAGAAGTTGTGTAACTATAAGTCGTGTGCCATTACAAAGGCCGCCTCTAGGGTTGGGATTTCTTAGTAGTATGACCGGAGAATTAACTTGCAATTCAAGCGCATGTGTTGGAAGACCGTTGAAGTTTAGAAGGTTAAGGTATTCAACAGGATACAAAACCTCTATATCAGTGTTGTCACCCGGATGAGGAACAACAGAGTCTATGCTTGTATAGGTTGTGGCTGTTCCTGGGGCCATATTGATAACCATAGCATTAATTTCATGGACCACGTCGTTTTTAGGACATATAATAGCCTTCCTTGAAAGCGTTGTCGCATCTGGGGTATGTAATGTATCGTTGTCGTATATGAAGTGTATAAGTTCTGTAAGTGCATTGTCAGTATAGGGTATTAGATATTGGGCAGGTATGCGTATGACTTTCATGTCTTGTGGGTCACTGATGTCGGGCGTACCAACATTGCCATCACCTACAGAGACCAACCATGAGGAAAATGTAGAGATTAGGTTTTGTTCACTTGTACTAATGTTTGGTCTCTGTAGTTGCATGTTTTCAGTTAACATATACACTTTGAAATTGTTCCACAAATAAGATCTTGGTAATGACGAAGCAAGAATTCCTGACTTTGAAGCACCAGGTACTATCGGAAGTGTTTGTCTGAAGTCACCGCCAAGTAAGACTGACTTCCCACCAAAAGGTTTATCTTGACAATCAAGTAAGTCTTGAAGAGATCTGTCTAGTGTTTCAAAGCATCTTCGGTCGTTCATTGGTGCCTCATCCCAAATGATAAGAGACGTCTCAGTTAGTAGTTAGGCAAGCTGTGTGTTTTTCTTAATGTGACATAATGAATTGTCTGTGACGTCTAATGGGATCTTGAATCTCGAGTGGGCTGTACGACCCGATGGGAGTAACAATGACGCAATGCCTGAGGCAGCGACAACCAAAACGATTCTGCCATTGGATCGCAAAGCAGAAATTATTGTTGTCCATAAGAAGGTTTTCCCTGTTCCACCATGCCCGTACACAAACACTAATACTTGATGGGCAGAAGCTATTGCGGATGTGACATCTTCATATATTCTGGTTTGCTGAGAGTTGAGCTTTGATAGGCATGTTTGGTGTTCAACTGAGAGCATATGTCGGTCGTAGTTCCTTTCTTCCATTAGAAGGCTGTTTTGTAACTGTTTAAGCAAATCAACTCTAGGCAAAGGCAGGCCGAAATCTGTTAATGATTTAGAAGGTGAACCTGAACGAAGTAACAATTCAAGCTCATACAGAACGTACTGTCTTTGATCATCTTCATTTGTAATGCCAAAGTTTCGTTGCCCATCGTCTGCCATTTTGTGCCATTAGTCATTCCACATCTTTAATGGGTCTGTTATATCACAAAAAAGCAGCATTTGAGTAAATAACGCTCGTAGTTCAGTAGCTGTGGCCCAAATGGCAGCCTCCTGGAATGCCCCTGACCATTCTACATCATCTCCAAGCAGCCCTAACTTCTCACATGTAGCACGAAAGGTTGAGCATATCTCACCATTGACTGTTCGTATAGATGCGAATGATGTACAACCTCTTTGATGGCCTAATAGCATACGCAAAAAGAAGCTTTCTCCACAGCTAGGATGTATGTAAATTAGTCTTCCAATCGCTGGAGGTTTGTCTGTTGATCGTCTTAGCCAGGCTTTAGATGACGGATCCCATCTATACTCTGTCAGATAGTCAATGTATCTTAGATGCCGACCACTATTGTCTTTCCCGTTGTTAGACAGCCACTCTGTTAAAGTTGTTCGTCTAGTGAACGTGTTGCTGGCAAGATTTTCAAGGTTGTCGTTGTCCCTAAAAGTAATGTGCTGCATGTTTTCTAAGTGGACAGCAAGGACTTGTACTGCAGGGTTTCTATCATGAATGTCAAAGTTGAATATCCTCCATGCAGCTTCGTGTGGACAAATGAATCTACCATCAACAAAATTTTGAATCTCATTGATAGGTGAACATTTACCTCTATCTCGCACGTCAATCAGAGTTGGTGATGTTGAGATATTGTAATGAATGCGGTCCACACCCTTTGATATATATTTGAAAAGATACTTGATAAGCATACTCCAACCGCAATACTCAACATTTATATGAGCCATGAAATGCAAAGATAGAGTGCGGTTGTAAGGCACAACGCATCTGCTATCTATCTTAACACCATTCTAAACTACAAAGAACCTGTCGGGCCTCCTTCTATAATGTATATGACCGTTGTCGTCGAAGTAGGTCTCGGGTTCATAGTGTTTTGGAAAGTTCTTAGAGCAAGAACCTGACAACATACATTGTGAATTTGGTCTAAGAAGCCCACATGGCCCATGAATCATCAGATCAGTAACTATTTTGTATAGATGATGGTCGACTGAAGGATCTGGGATCTCAGCAGAGATGAATTTGTCAACGTCATAGGCATCTTTAATCACACTTGTAGGAGCCACCCATAGAAGTATATGACAATGAGGAAGGCCTCTCTTTTGAAACTCAACTGTATATAAATATGCAGTGATATCGCCAAACACTTTCCTAGTCTTAACAAATTTAAGAAACAACCGTAGTTTTATGTGACCCGTGCAATTATATCCGGACGATCTTGTGACTTCAATGATGGATAGCGCGACAAATACCTTTCAATCTCAGGCCACTTAACATTACACGTGAATGTAATGAAATACTGAGGTTTACCATGCACTCTGCAAATAGCGAGAGCATCTTGGTAGTGTTTGTACATGTAGCGTGGGCTACCGACAAAAGATGAGGGCAAAACAGTGCGCTTACAAACATCTTTACCATTAGTATCACCACGCTGAACCGCGTCTTGTATACCTTGAAGGAAGTCAGCACGGAAAGTGTTCTGGTTAAGCCTTATATAGTCTAGTCGACTCTCTTCAATACAAATGTAAACGTCTACGATGAACTGTTGTAGCAAACGACCGCCCCTTAAAAGTAACGTATATAAGTTATAACGATCGTGCAGCAAATAGCTATAGTACATATTCATGGTAAGCTTTTTGCCTCGTGAATTGCCATCACCACGAAGATAAAGATCAGATGACCACCCGTGCTCACCATAAAGGAAAAGAAGAGGATATTGTAACGGCATATACAAAGGATGAATCTTGTTTATACGTTGTGGGCCACCGTCTTTATGCCTAATGATAATATCAAATTGCGTACATGTCAGATCAGGGGTCAGTCACAATTGCACCGATACACGCTTGAGATGGCATATCATAAGAAACTTTATCACGTGAACCGTAAAGACGAACACAAAAGTCAGGTACATCAGACGACGAACAAAGATCCCTAGCCGTGCGGAACAGCTTAACCAACGCGTTAGTAGATTCCAGTATGGTAAGAAGAATGCTAACGGTTTCAGGACATAAAGACGTCTGACCACCCGAGGAAAAAGGATGCAGTCGGTTGGCTATTTCATTCTCTGTGTCATAGACGTACATTTGCAAGAAACATGGCCTCTCATTAGGAGGTGGACATAACGTACCTAACCAATGATGAATCTGACCACTTATCTTAAAAACATACGGCCCAGAACCTCGGTTTATAGTATCGTCAACCTTAGCACCAAAAGAGGTCATAGAAAAGACAGAATTGTACGCACGTATGTTAGACATAAAGTCAGCTTGCTGAAACAGATGAATAATAGTCGTATAAGGTCTTCTAGGATACGGTAGTGCAACACGACCTCCCTTACAACATTGTGTATACCTCGAACGATGCCTCGTAGAGGAAGCTACAGCACGTTCATCATACCAAAAAAAAGCGTCACAAAACTCACACACGTTGTCACAATCCCCAATATCTATGTAGCTAGACGCAGTTACATGAGCGTTACGCAACAACGTTGAACGATAAGAAGCCTGCCTAGAAGACTGACCATGATTTTGATTAAAAAACGACGATAACTCAGTTCTTGGCCTTTTTTCACGTGACATATCGACAACAAAAAATTAGAAGTAAAAGGTTGAAAGTTAAAAACTACTCTAAAGACTACACAAAAGTGACAATTGAATCAGCCTAAGCAAGGAAAAAAATTAAGGCATGCACAACAGTACACAAAGAAACAACATACTAAAGCAAATGACATAAGCAAGTACCAAACAAATAATATGTGCGTACCTTCAACTTGAAAACAACAAAGTGGCTACAGATACCTAAACAACAGAGAGAGTAAAAAAAGATAAGTCTGTATAAACAAAAAACCCACCTAAAAGAAATTTAACATATGCAAAAACTAACAAACATAAGCACACAAAAGACGATGCAGACAACGTAATTACATTTCAAGAAACTATCTAAAAAAATTTTGAGAATCCGTCACTTTGTGAATTCCTATTTCTAAAGTTCTCGGTACCATAAATTAGCATAACTACCAATGAATAATAGACCTCTAGTTCTAGAAGTTGATACCAACTATTATTTTAAACCAAATTCATACCATGTTAGGGATGAGCTTGGTACCGAACTACTCTCAAATGATCAGACAATTTCACAATCCTAATGTTGTTGCAAATCAATAGCAAAGGTGATTAGTTAAAACGAAACACCATAAGAAGCATTTCATTGCATAGTCATTATGGAAAAGGTTATTTATGTAAACATTTTTTTGTGTTTTTGTGGTTTGCGTCTGTTAAAGAGAAGGCAAATTAGAGGTTTTGGTTCCTAATAAGCTGACATTCTTTAGAAATTTCTTATTGTAAATATCATATAAATTTGTCTTAGTTAGAGGTTCACTTTATTTTTGTAGTAATGATATTTCTTTTAAGCATAAATGGACATCATCCATTTTGGAAAAAAGCATATGATGTCCTCCTGAATCGAGCTGCTGTATGTTTGTGGTAATCATATACTTTGGGTTTAAAGTTTAAGAAAATTGATATGAATTGGTTGAGTCATTTTTGAAGCAAAAGTTCACTCAGGCGTTTAATCAAACACCAAACATGCAGGACGAAAAAACAAAGACAAACAGAAGAACAACATATGCAATGTGTAATCAGAGGTCGATAATAGACGATCCATGTTTTGTAATTAAACATCAGCTGCCGAAAATGCGTCTGAAAAGAAAATTGTAAAGAATGGAGACATCGGAACTTAAAAACACGTACACTCACCGTCTAACTAAGGCTAGCGGAGAACCGTGGCCGTCTGAAGTAATGTCGCCATGATACAACCCCTTGACGAAATTAAAGAGGTGGAGAGAGAAGCCACCAGTGGATACTGAAGGAAGGAAGATGAAGAAAGCAGCACTTTCCACACAAAAGAGGCTGACAGGTGTAAATATAGCTTACACGTGGAGTTGCTATAAATGAGAAGATATTGTACAATAGTCTAAGCAACAAGTACATAGTTTTAAGCTTAAAGTCTAACAAACAGTGACAGATGTGTGTATGAACAACTTTGTAATTTAAAAAATATTATAATTACCTAGCTAAATGTTGCTAAAGAATCACAACGGAGGCTTTAACGGGCTCAAGTCCAATGGCATAGAAGGTCAAATTAAATAATCGACCCTTTAATTATTTAGGTCGTTTGGTTTACCAATAGCCCAATCAATGGACGTTCGCTACCTCTTAACAAGAATCATGAATTGGTCACAAGGTACTAAAGACGTTCTAGAATATTGTTGCTGAGGTTCATTTTGTCTTTCGTACCATTCATTATATTCTTACACTAGGTTAGAACCCGTGTGATACACGGGTTGGAAAATAAAAAGATAAATAGACAAAAGAAAAAACATTTTTCATAATTTTAACAAAATTAAAAAAATAAATTTTTAAACATAAAAGCAAATCTACCATTTATCTATTACCCGAATTTACCTTTTCAGGTTGGACCCATGAATAAAAACTGTTTAACACCCATAATTTAGTCACCATGGATTTAAAGCCGTAATATTTAGGTGTTGAACTTTTGTTCTACGTAACTTGTGGATGCTTATGCATAATAAAAACACATGTCATAAGATTGCTACAAATAAATAAAGAAATTATAGCTTTATGCTACATTAAATATCCATCAAACTTTGCTGTTAAATATATTCATTCAAATGTGTTTACACTGGCCTTAAGAACATATTTCATCATAGTTTTATGAATAAACCGGCTTTAAGAACTTGTTTCATCACAGCGTGAATAGAGTTGAAGCCTATGTTAGTGAACTTTACTGAATATGTGCACAAAACCTGAGTATAGATATAATATAATCAAACCCAAATAATCGGTTTCACTGAACATAGAAAAAAAAGTCAACGTTGCAATTTTATAAAAGAAGTTGGTGATGAAACTGACATATATTGTATCAAGAAATCCTTAAAATATTCTTCAACTGCAAATATTTTAGGTAAGTTTAAATCAAGAAATACTTAAGATTATGTGTTCTATTTAATGGTAAATTCAAATTTTAAATAGAAATCGAAATCAAACTTGAAGTTAAAGGTCAAACATCAAAGTCAATAATAATAATTGTAATTAACATATTTACACTTTTGTAAGTTAACAATTTATTTTTAAGAAAGCTGAGCCAATAAACTATAAAATTATAAACAAAATACCTAAATAACAAAATAAGACGTTAAAATTGATTAACAATCATCTCTCGAGCTATACGTACTCTAATGAATAATAAATATGGTCATATTATTGTTAGCAAAATCTGATTTATGTGTTATCAAACAGGGTTAAATTAGATCATCTAGACAAAAAAGATTTAAAAGCAACAAAATTTATATTTTTTAACACTAAAATGTAAAGGGAAAAAAATCACCTTGTAAACGCCTCTATTGTTAAGTTTCACGCATAGCTTCTGAACTCCAACTACTGATGAAAAACAACATTTAAACAAATATATAATACTTAACTACTAAGAAAATGATTATATGCATATGCAAAGCCTATAAATGTGTACCTTGATTCTTTCATTTTACTCCACCGTGTCAAACTTGCCGTGCATTATTTTTTGCTATAACAAAATACAATAAGTAAGCTAATAAAGATCACAAACAAATAAACATTTGGTTGGTTTTGTATGAACACACTACTATAAACCGGTCGATTTGAAGAAAGATTTTTATTAATCAATACAAATCAATAAATAATACATTAAAGTAATTGACAAAAATTAGTTTAAATATTACATTTAAAGTTGTTACTATGTTCAAAGGAGATCATAAACTTGCTACTATAAAAAGTTAGTTTTTAGTAAAAACATAATGTTCTCATAACATTAGAGCATTTCACATATCATTTAAAATATATAAGCTGGCTCATAACAAGTAACTGTTAGTTGAAGGGTTGTAGAGTTGACTCCTTACATGGTGTAATACTTCAAGAAGAACTTACTAATCCACTCTAAAACATGTAAAATTTCTAACTAAAATACTTGTTTAACATTATAAGAAAAAAAATTTTCGATTTGTTAACAGAGATGGTCATACTCAACAACATTAAAGCATTATTTGAAGACAAAGTATTCTAGGAATAAGGAAGGTTTCTTGAAAACGCACTCTTTTATTATATAGGTGGATGTTTATCATGTGTAGCCCATTATAGACAAGCATAACCTCAAAACAACATATGCTCATGCTAAATCGAACTCCGAAGTATGAATTAACATATATATCAATCAATAAAAAAGAAAACTTAATTCACAATTTCACATCAGCACAAAATTCCACTCAAATTCACTCTATCTGCCAAACCTAAACCAATATTACAATCCTCAAAATGTTCAAATAATAATTAATCACAAAGCATGCTTGTTTATTTGATTGAAACATAACAAAAAAAAATTGTCAAGACGATAAGCCGTTAGACCTTTGCTTTGTGTTCCGGTCTATGATTAAACTCAAAGTCGACATGAACGAAGGCCCGCTCGACTTCAGGCAGTTGCTCAAGCTTCTCTTGTAACATTTCACCAATATTATGAGCTTGACTAAGCAACATATCTTCTGGCAACACAATATCCACCTCCACAAAATACTGAGAACTAAATGTGTATGCTCTTACTGTGTCAATATGCTTTATTTCCTCATGGTGGTTCCATACCAAATAAGTCAGTTTTGCTAGGAAATCCGGTGGGGCCGTTCTCCCTACTAACGACCACACATTCTCCATTACCGTCCTCGCCCATGTGCATATCGTGTAAACCGCAATCTTGCAAATAAATGAAAATTTTGATTATTAAAGCATATAAATCGTTAAGTAGTTAAATATTGTGTTTTTTTCTTATCATCATTCTTTCTTACCACAATAGCACCAACAGGATCAATCCACCACTTGTACCGAACCGCTAAGACAGTTGAAGCTAATCCAATGGAATTAGTGATAACATCAAAGAAATGATCTTGTGCGTACGCCCTCACGATTTCATTTTTGAATCGCCTGCAATATACCATTAATATAAACTTCACCACGGTCACGCTTACCATGATTCCAATCACCCATTCTTCATTATAGCTATTCGTGTCCGGGTGTGTCTGAAACATATACAAACTTCATATTAAACAACAATCACACAGAAGTCTCATGTTTGAATCCAACTTATACAGGTTTTCTTCTTTAACCAGCTATTTAGCAGGGTATTGGTGGGGTCCGTAAGTTACAAACTAAAATGATATGCACAATTTAATTGAGGCATACCTTAGCAATAAGTTGTCTACCGGACTCTAGTAATATTTGGAACCCAAGAGTTCCCATTACGGATGCAAAGACAACAATGCCCTGCAATCCAACATAATTAGTTTGTTATATATATGCGCTTTATAGTTGAAACATGATGATGAATTGAGTGAATTGAAATATTGAGGAGCTTACAACAGGCTGCATGCGGTTCTTCCCGATAGGATAATGAAACTGGTTCGGGTTTCTCATGGCATATGAAGTAAACCACAAAATAAAACCCGACAACAAGTCCAACAGTGAATCCAACGTTGAAGCAATGACAGCTAATGATCTGCTCTCTAAAGAAGCATATACTTTTGCTATAAAAAGTACCAAGTTAGCCACATTTGACACTGTGATCGCGGTTCTCTCACTCTTAGCAAGATTCTTCATTTCATCCTGTAACAAACAAGAACAAGAAAGATGAAAAATAATCCATTCATCAATCAATAAGAAGTAAAAAAGTAGTACAAGTGGCCAAAGTTAGCAACTGACCTCGGTTAAGCTTTCGGGTAAACATCCTGTTTCATTGATTGTTTCCATCTCATTGAACCCTTCTAATAGTTGTTCTTGTTTCTTGTAGTACTCTCCAACCTTTCTACCTTTCCCTGAATGGATGTGTAAGTTCAATTTTTTAAGCATTAACAAGTCCCATTTGGCCATAAAGAAAAACCAATATGTGCAAGAATATAGGCAAAATTTGAGATAAAACTTGTGTATTGATTGATTCAAAAACAGTAAAATTTTCAGGACATTTGAATTATTCCTCAATTTGGAATAATATCAGAGTCCTTGATGTTATTTGACTTGCCAAGAAATTTATATGTATGGGATTTTGGAATTAAAACTATTAAATAATAGATAAATCAAGGCGATACCAATAAGTACGCGTTGATTGGGCCCGCAATTAACAGGGTCCTGTTTTTTAGTGTTTGACTACGTTTAATTCGCATTGGCTTTCTATCTATAAAACTTTATATTGGAATTGATATTTATCTTTATGTTGTTTTTCTTTTCTTTTTTGTGTGTTCACAAATTGATTGTGAGCGGGTGATTTAGAGTTAGAGTAAAAAACCAGTATACTTTCTTTTTAAAAAAAACTCACTTTTTAAAAAATCTATTGAAAAACATGCATCTTAAAAAAAAAAAAAAGAAACCCGCAGGGAACTCGTTTTTGAAATTCAGGCACCAAAAAGATTGAACCAACCCTGATCGTATAATATATCATATGTTGAAGTAATTACTCGGGATACGGTGGAAGAGACGACGGAAACCGGCAAACCGATTGGTGGAACCAGAATTAGAAGGTTCTGGAAGATGGAATTGATCGATGTTGAGTCTCCATGACGAAGATTGCGGCAAAGCAGCACCGCTGTTATCGGTAACTCCGGTATCACCTTCCATGACCATGAGGATGCAAGAATCAAGGGGGTGGCAAGTGGTTAAGTAGAGGGATCGGAGAGAAGACTACTTTGTGCTAACGTATCTTAATGCAATTCTTTAACATTAAATAGTGATATGAAGAATATTATAAAATTAATGATAAAAGGTAAGAGTGTAAAAAGTCCACTTAAAGAAGATCCTAGTTAATGCGTGTGTTCACATCAAGGAGATGTAAGACTATATCATGCATGCCACATGACAAATACAACTATAGAAGCATGCAATGTGCCTAAGTTCATAGTTTATAACTAACAAGTTGATTGGTTCCCCATATCTCAACACAAATAAAATACTTCAAAATTTCTTACTTCTTTTCTTGGAAGATTCCTATTTGGCATGTAACATTTCACATGGATAGATACTGAGAGAAAATAATATTATGTTATATTACACCTTTGAATTATATAAAAAAGTTTATAAATTATGACACGAAATCTGTGTTGAAAAGAAATGATTATAGAGTAACAAACTATAGGCTTTTGATTATTCGATTAAACAACATGTGTTAACATCCATGGCGGCCCTAAGAATTTTGCTTTAACTACCAAAAGTCAGTGGACCATTGTTTAGTATCGCATATTGTATAACATGTTTGTGGTCGATACATTGCGCACCAAAAGAAGAGCAATTACAATATCCCATTTGAGTAGGTGTAGTTTCTGTGGGCTGCAATCGCATGTTCAAATTGACACAGTATCGAAGATGGAATACCTTGAATTTTGGATTATTAATATAAATACTTCAAGGATTTTGGGGATGTTAGTTTAGTATCTATTTTGTGTTTGGACTAAAATTTTCTTGTTGATGAATTTGGGATTGTTTCTTCTACTATTAAAGTTGAAGCTATAGTCAAGTTTGGAGAAACACACGTTGCTAGCTACTTTCTCTAAGCAAAAAACTTCTTGTGTGTGTTCTCAAGAGATCGACGACAAGAACGGGAAAAACTAGGGAGAGCAGTTGAAATTCAGCAATGTTTAGAGTAAAATCCAAGATTTAAAGGCCATATAATAACCATCCGCAACTTATGGTTAGTTTTGGTGAAGTGGTCACCAAAAAAAGGGGTCTTGGGGTAAGGAAAGAGGAAAAAACAGTGGCTCATATTGCGATAAAGACAAAGTAATTAATGGGGGTAATAAGCTAGTTTGGTTATAAGTTGCAGTCGTGTTGTTTTTATGGCTTTTGTTTTACATCGACACATGATATGTCGTTTATGGCTTCTGTTTTAATCGACACATGATATGTCGACCGACCTTCAACAAATAGATAAGGAAACTCATGCTTTCTGAAAGTTGTCAAGAAAAAGTAAGTAATTGCACTACCTAACTATGAAAAGTACATAACCATTGCAAATATACCTTGCTCACTTTACGTGTTCAATATTTATTTCTTTTGTGGCATGAGCATGTATACTTGCTAACAGAGTTCGTTTTGTTGACTAGTTGAGTATGTTGTGTCCGTTCAAAACAAAAGGTGTGCTGCGGCCCAAGGGAGTAAACGGATTGAGTTGAGCTGAGCTTGGGCTCGACTAGGTTCTACATCAGCTCGTTTCTTGAGTTTGTGTCGGTTCTTATTATTATTATTTATTAATGTATACGTTTTCTTTCAACGATATATATTATATATTTTGATAATGTCAAGAACAATAACATTAAAGAAATCGAATCACCAAACTATATTAAACATCAAACGCTTGAAAACACCACATGAAAGCAGAATCAACACATAAAACACCGAATCATAAGTCCCAGTAGACAACTACGAGTATGAAACATCGCCACCGCGAAGACGCAGGACCAGATGCAGAGTGGACTCTTTCTGAATATTATAATCCGCCAGCGTCCTCCCATCCTCCAACTGCTTGCCGGCGAAGATGAGACGCTGTTGATCCGGAGGAATGCCTTCCAGAGTGATTGTTTTGCCGGTGAGGGTTTTCACGAAGATCTGCATGTTTGATTGGATTTGGACTGATTGATCAATTGGATTGATTGATGAGATGAATATGAATGAAACAATGGGAATTAGGGGGAGGAGAGGTGATGAGTTGGGGGAAATTACCGGATACTTCCTGGTGCTTCTACCAAAGAGATTAGATTTTGAATTCAAATACGGATGCTTCTTTTTCTTTTCCTAATTAAAACCAGCCTATATTTCTGCTGTTTAACTATGCGTATTCCTATTTGTTTTTGTTATTCCCTCGCTAACAAATCACTAATGTCGTTAGTGGTGATACTGACGTGACTTTTTAATTTTTCACCAATATGATCAGAATCCTCTATTTTTCACTCTCCTTTACATTGAACCTGCTGACACTAATCATAGATCCTTTAAAACTGCTACTAAGTCCGGATATGCTTAGGCTTAATGTTTCAGGCAAATAGTAGCTTGCTCATTTATTATTTTTGGCAAATGCATTTCTTGTTGTTGGAATATCCATTGGATTAAATTGAAAACTTGAGTCTTTTCCTTATTAGCAAAACTCTTCAAAACAAATGACCCCCCCTATGCATATTAAACATCAAACCAATCCTAATCTAATGCAAATTCAAACAAACCGTAAATATAAACATACATTTAAACCTTAACTAAATCTATAATCACTTCTGCTAATCTTTTTCTTCCCTTCAGAATTATGTTGATCACCCATGACGTCTTTGTACCAGACCCTGCTTGTTATTCACTAGGTTTCCGAAACATACAACGGGATGAGGTAATCTACACATAGATTGAATCTTTTTGGGAAAAATGAAATTTGGGGCCTTAATATTAATATTCAGTTGATGATGTGAATCTGTTTAAGAAAGTTTTCCTCATCAATTTGCAATTGCTGCATGTACTTATCGAAAGCTGCCACCAGCTCCACTATGCTTTCTCCCTCTTCTTGCCTCCCACTCTTCTCTTCTGGTCCCAGACCATTATCATTTTCATAAAAACTAAAACCGGCTTTTACCTTCGCGTACTCAGCAGTATCAGCAACATCAGCATCTCCACCACCAGGAGCATTAAGCCACTGTCTCAAACTAGCCACCGTCTGAAACTCGAGTCTCTTTTTATCTTGTGTCTCAATGTTACCATCATTCTCTGTTGTGTCGGTATCCGGTGCCAACTCAGCTTGTTTGTGATCGCTGATTCGTTTCAGCAACTCGTCGTATTCCTCGACCGTGTGGATCTTTGAAAGGCGTTCGGATGCATTATCAGCAACTTTAAGGTTGGTGTTGGTGTGAATTGTCAAAGTGTCATCATCATCATCATCATCATCATCATCATCATGTTTTGGTGGTATGAATTTCAACACATGATCAGTTGTATGGTTGGTTTTGGAGGGAATGATTACCGGCTGATCAACGGATGGCTTAGAGGATATGCAGCCCATTTAGCAGTTTCTGGTTCTAACAATAAAGCCAGGAAGACCAGAGTGGAAATGATATGATATAATGTTGAAAAGGTGCGCCTGGGTTTTCTGACTAATCTAGATTTAGAACCCCACTTACCAACCCTCGTGTTTTCATATTCCATTCGTTGCCATGAGTTTTTTAATGTACCATACCCTAGTTTTAGTGCTTTCTCAAACCCGGACCCGTAATTATGTGAATGAGTTTTGTAAATTGTATGCTGTGGTTGTAAGTGGTTGTAAGTAAATGACAGGGAAAATGCTATATAAATAAGTTAAATTTGGGGTTTTATTGCTCACACCGTATAATCTCTTAATATTTTCTAAAATTGGCCGTGAGTAGATGAGAGAGAAAACATATATAATGATATAGATATAAAAATGTATTATCTAATTGAACATAAGAGAAGAGAGAAAATGCGATGATTTTTAATATAATTATATGAGTACGGTAGGGAATGGACTGGGAATGCTCTTATTACCGCTTTAGTTAAAAGGCATTTTTTTAGGCCTGCTTTGTGATAATTGTGGTGACGATAAAACAAAATCTTATTGTGAGCTTAAGTTAATAAATAATAATTTATTTATACATGTTATACAACATGTAAGTTATTTATATAATATAAAAGAAGTCTATTGTTAATTAGGCTTATATTTATAGTTATAAAATATTGGCTTAAGTTATTTAACGCGGTGGTACCTTTTTTTATATAAGTTGAGGTCCCAAGTTCAAAACACGGCTCCCACATCATTAGCCCTTTATAACAAATGTTATTTATAATTTAAAAAACGGATTAATCTCTTACCATTTCAATATATCAATTTTTGCGTCCCAGTGGATAACGGGCTTTAAGCGATGGTCGCGGCTTGAATCTCCTCTAGACGGCCTGATTGTACGCAACTCGGATTTTGTTTCGGCCTTTAGTTAGTTATGTGGCATGTTTTATTAGACCCGTAGTCGTGGGTGCTGAATATGTGATTTAATTTAATAATATTTGATGGAGTAATTTGATAGGTATGTCGGCCCCGTCATCCACTGCTTTAGCTTACATATCTGTTCTAGAATTCCGGGTGCTATTTTTTAATGCAACCAATTCGATTATTTCTTTTTTTCTCATTTTTGATGATTTAAGAATTAAAATAGCCGACAACATTAACATTTATAATAGCCGCCTTATTATCATAATTAAAGTTTCTTTAGAGTTGTACACTGAGAGAATAGTACATTTTAGTTGGATAACTCATAAGTTAATTCACTTAGAAATGTTTTAATATTGTATGTGATGATAAATTATTTAGAATAATCAGATAAGTCACAACCTTAGACTATGTGTAGTGGAGGGCTACAAAATAGGAGTATTTTCGACACGTTGCGTCACGTCAGTAGAGAGATGATTTTCATTTTAGAGGTATAGTGGTGTTGTCGCCCTTTGTCGCCCCCATTTTAATTTTTTATTATTATTTTCAACATATACATCGGCAACAAATCTACCCACCCACACTCCCCCATCACCCACATATCGCCGGGGGGTGGGGATGTTGCCGAAACTCACCCAAAAAGCCCCCCTTATCGCCCCACTACGTATACTCTTATAAACACATATTTTTAAAGTAGTTATCTTTTCATTAACATGTTTATGTAGCTTACATCCTTGTGTTATAATTCAATGTAACAAAATTACAATAAGCGGATATATATGATTAGTTACATACTAACTTAATTACTAACATTTTTATGTACTTAACATACTAATCACATTTGATGAAAAGTGTTAAACTGAAATAGGTTACCATTGCAGTAAGACGGGCCAAACCACATACGCGTAGCTTGATCCGTTACTATGCTTGGCCTCACAAGGATCCGGTACAGTAACAATATGTAAAAGGGTTCAAATCCTAACAGCTAAAAAAGTGATTGAATCGGTTTAATTGTCGAACTTAACTAACCAACTAACTAACTAACTAAGGTTTTGGTTCCCCTGCAAGTCTTCTAAACGTTATATATAAATATATTAAAACTATTGGTTCCGATGTTTGATAAATGTATGTTTAGGGTAAACAAATGTTTGATTCGTTATAAGAAAAATAACTATGGATATAAATACGATTGTATGATGAAATGCAAATCATTAGAGACTCGCTAGATTTGTAGCATGCGCTTGTTCAATATAAATATCACTATTTATAAACTAAGACAAGTTATGAATCGAAGTGTCAAACACACCTTCATTATCGTTTCCGGTAAACAAACGTCACATAAAACCTTTGGAGAACATCCACTAACAGTCATGGACAAAGTTTGGTGGTCCTATGACAACAGCAACTCTAGAAAAGAAATGGCTAAAACCAAACGACAGAAATATAAAACAACAAAGAGGAAAAAAGATCATCATCATCATCATCATCATCATACTCAGTATATCCCACCAATAGCAAAGCTATGGTAGAGTCTGAGGAGGGTAAGATGTAGACAGCCTTACCTCTACCCCATAAGGATAGAGAGGCTGCTTCCAGTGAGACCCCCGGCTCGATAGTAGTTTTGCATCAAGCCTTGGACATAAGGCACATAGCACTCAATCATCGGGACCGGCTGATCGGTGCATGTACCCTTGTCTTTCGGCTATCAACGCCACTACATGATGCCTGATTAACCGTCCGTCACTTTTAACGTATTTTCACGAGATTAGTAAAATAACTTCAAAATTAGTGCAATTTCACTTTTGCCCGCCCGAGGGTTCACACATATATACATCATATGTGCGCACCGCAACCAGGGCTAAAAGAGGAAAAAAGATGCAACTAAAATATATTTATTCTAAGAAAAGAGAAAAAAAAATACTTAGAATCAAAGCAACTCACCTTTTATTTATCTAGAGAATCATATTCATTTGGATCGGGACATCATAGTTTAATTGACCAAGTGGTCGAGAAAATAGTTATTTAAGTCATTGGTTATAGATGCACCTACGTGTCTGTCATACCTTATTGATGATATAACCATGCTTGAATGATAAATTACCAAGATACCTATTGAATTTTAGCTTTACTAAAAATAAACATGTTAAAAAAAAACCAATTAAGAGAGGATAAGTAACCGTCGGCGGCTAAAAGTAGTCGGCGGTGTATCTTGTATAGGCTAAATTTTAGCTGACAAAAAAGTCTTGAAAAATACAATGTGATTCATAAAAAAATCAATCAAGATAAGACCAATCAACATATAAAACAAAAAATAAAAACATTTCTTTTTGCTTATATGAAAAGCATAAAACATTTATATCTAACACCAATTAATATGTGACACCACATTATCTTTTGTATAAGTACATTTATCTTTTTCAATAAAACTTACTTTTATGTTGAACGAAAATTTACTAAAGTTAATATTGAAATTTTAGCTTTACTAAAAATAAACATGTAAAAAAAACCAATCAAGAGAGGATAAGTAAGAATCGTTGGCTAAAAGTAGCTGCCGATGTATCTTGTATAGGCTAAATTTTAACTGACAAAAAAACCTTGAAAAATAAAATGTAGTTTATAAAAAAACCAATCAAGATAAGACCAATCAACATATAAAGCAGAAAATAAAAACTTTTCTTTTTTCCTTATATGAAAAGCATAAAACATTAATCTCTAACACCAATTAACATGTGACACCATATTATCTTTTGTATTAATGCATTTATCTTTTCTAGTAACACTCACTTTTATGTTGAACGTAACTTTACTAAAGTTAATATTGAAATTTTAGCTTTAGTAAAATAAATATGTTAAAAAAAAATCAATAGCCTGTTAAGACCGCAATGCACAAGCTTAGTTTTAGCCAACAAAAACATTTAAAAGGTACAACAAAGTTCATGAAACAGTCAATCAATATAACGCCAATCAGCGTATAAAGCAAAGAACAAAAACTTTCTATTTTGTTTATATTAAAAAAAAATAAAGCATTTATCACTAACACCAATCAATACATGACACAACATTATATTCTATATTATCACATTTATCTTTTCCAATAACACTCACTTTCATGTAAAAAAAATAATAAAGTAATTCTTAAAAGAAAAACCTTAAATCATTATGTTCTCTTCTAAACCTCTCTAAAAACATAAAAATTAATGGATTATCACCTATACTTTCAACCTGGATTATAATTTAAAACAATTTGATTAACTTGACGCTTAAAATGGTTATTTTTGGAGCTTGTAAAGTTGAGCTTCGATGTATTGAACGTGTATCGATTGATTTATATGCATAGAGATTAAAAGTTAAGGGACTTTAACCGTACAATCCACATTCTTCAGGGATCTTTTCTTTTTATGAGGGTTTTAATGAAAAACTGTAATGAAAGCAGGGGAAACGTGGACTCCTATTCATCATCTGAGTTTGACCTGACCTGACCTGGATAATTATAATAATATAATCAACACAACACAACACAACACACTCTATCTCGCTTATTGTCTCAGAAAACACTAGCGATACACAGATAAAACCCCCCCAACTCTTTAAAATTAGATCCTCAATCAAACAAAGTTGGGGATTTAATCATCGACTAATATGTTCTAAAGGTATGTCTTTTAACTTTGATCTATTGCTCTTATTCTTATATATATTACAGGGTTTTTGTTTAGGTATCCAGATAATAATTTAATACTTTAATTGGGTGTTTGGATGTACTTTGATGCTGCTGCTATTTTGATGTATTTAATTCACTCTTAGTTACTTTGAGCAGTATATGATATGGATTGATTTTAGATTTTGTGTATAGATATATTCAATATAAAACCGATTTTAAGTAGAGAATCACGAAAACTTGTGCCTGCTGATTTAAACTGTATGGAACGTGCTAGGGGTGTGTTTGGGTCGGTTTTGCTACCCTCCCTCTAACTGTATGGATCCGTGGGTAGCTTTGCTAACTGAAATCGTAACTGAATACTTCTGTTATCCGGTTTTAAGAAACCGATCGGTTTTAGGCCCTAACCGAAGCCATAACCGAATGCTTTGGTTATCTGATATTGCAAATGAATAATTCATCACATTCTATTGCATATTTGCATCATATTAATGTCACCAAAATTGTACATTTTGAATATATATATATATATATATATGTATATATATATATATGTATGTATGTATGTATGTATGTATGTATGCATGTATAATCGGTTTGGTTGATTCAATGATTCGGTTATGCCACACACCATAACCAAAACGAGCCACAGTTTTCGGTTAATCAGTAATTGCTTATCCAAACCATCGGTTACTTGTTTGGTTCAGTTAAGTCGGTTAATTCATTTATTCGCTTACCCTAAGAGCGCGCATATGCACACGCATATAAATACGTGCATATAATCGGAACTTTTTGTTTGGTATATTGTAGGTGAGAATGAAGTGTGCACATATGGCTTTCATACAGTTTTCATGGCATCCATGAATTGATAGCTGTCACCATTAATACAAATTTTATAGAAGTTATTCTATTATAATTAGTTAATTACTTTGAATAATGGAACCTTCAAAAGGCTACAACCAAGTCCAATACTGTCATGCCATTCAACCCGAAAACAATGAATCAAGATCCTCTTCATCTCAAGGTTTCATAAATTCCACCAATTTAAGACCACCAGAGACAAAACCTGTACTAAATTATTCCATCCAGACAGGTGAAGAATTTGCTCTTGAGTTTATGTGGGACCAGCGTGAACCCCAGAACGCCCTTCGTTCCATACTCTGCAGGCGATCCTAGCCATACATCTGGCTCTAATAGTCACATGGTCAACGTTATCCAAAGAGGGTCAAAGGATAACCGTTTACCCTTGTCATCAATACCCCGAATCAACAGTGATCGTGTGTCGGATAATTCATTAAAAATCAAGATTCTATGCAGTTTTGGAGGGAAAATCTTACCTCGTCCACGTGACGGGAAACTTAGATATGTCGGTGGAGATACGCGAATAATCCGTGTTAAACGGGATATTTCTTGGCAAGAATTATGGCAGAAAGCGATAGAACTTTATAACGAAACGTGTTCGATTAAATATCAGCTTCCGGGTGAGGATCTTGATGCTTTGGTGTCGGTTTCTTGTGATGAAGATTTGCAAAATATGATGGAGGAATGGAATGTTCTTGGAGATGGTGAAGCTTCAAAGAAGATTAGAATGTTCTTGTTTTCTTTAAGTGATTTAGATGATGCTCAATTTGGTTTGGCCAACTCTGGCGTTGACTCTGAAGTTCAGTTTGTGGTTGCGGTCAACGGTTTGGACCTGGGGTCAAGACGGGAGTCGAGTTTGCATGGTCTCGGGATCACTTCACCGAATAACGCTGAAGTGGACATAAGTAAAACAACCGAAAAACTACCTGTTGAAAATTCTGTTCAACTGAATTCTGAGGGGCAGAAAGGTAATAACACCACGGACATGAAGCATCCAGAGTCGCCAGTGAAGTTGCCAAGTCAGAAAGAAGTTGACGACGGTAATGCTAAATCTCTCAAAAGTGAAGGGGATGAAAAACTGCTAGATAAGAATGAGGATGTCCGGCTTGATGAAAAACCGCTTGATGATAATCCGCCTTATGGTGGGTCCGGGACAGATCTCATTGATTTAAGCTACCTTGAACCGCCTGTGGCCCCGCCACGGGTTTATCATTCTGAAAGAATTCCACGCGGGCAGGCGGAATTTAACCGGCTAACAAAGTCCGATGACTCACTTGGTTCTCAATTCATTTTAACTCATTCGCGTTCTGATGTGGGCCCACAAAATCAGAATCCCATTTTAGAAGAAACATCGCGTATGAATCCTCAAAGTAATAATGAGAATGTCCAGTTTGATAAACCAGAAGAAACTAATGATGCTCAATCTTGTGATAAAAACGAGCAGGGAGACATAGTAATTGATGTTGCTGATCGGTTACCGCGTGATTTTTTGTCTGGTATATTTACAATGGAAAAAATGTCTGAAGATTTATCTAGTAAAGGTGTTATACCCACAAGATGGAGCAGGACTGAGCATGAACATACCGAATCACGAACCGCAACATTGGTCTTTTTTCCAGAAATTGGCGAGAGAGGATTTCCCACAAAAAGACGTTTCTCTTATTGATCAAGATCAACTTGCATTTTCATCTATGTTTCCAAAAGTTGAAGAAGCTTCCGGAAGCCACTTAGATTCCAAAACTGCACGTGTTGAAGATGAAAAAGACGCATCTTCGTCGCAGGTTAAAGTCAGTGAAAGCATGCAGTTTGTTGATATGATGGAAAACATGAAGATTCCCGAGTCAGAGTATGAGGTAAAATTACAGAATCACCCTTCATGGCTACATGTTTTCTTGAAATCTGACCGGTTGTATGATGCATCTTTTGTAGGTTAACATTGGGAATGTTGGGCTGCCTTCTCAAGATAATGTGGATTTCAGTCCTTTGCAGGTATGATGGCACGTGCCAACCTTTCAATGGTTTATTAAGAATCTTGAAATAACATTAAGATACTGTTGTTGCAGATCATAAGAAATGATGATCTTGAAGAATTAAAGGAGCTTGGTTCTGGTACGTTTGGGACGGTTTTCCATGGAAAATGGAGGGGAACTGATGTGGCGATTAAGCGGATTAAAAAGAGTTGCTTTGCAGGTCGATCATCCGAGCAAGAGAGATTGGTTAGTTGGTCACTTATATATTTCTTTCATTAATCTATGTAATTTTGTTAACTTACGGTTTATGATTTGATTGCAGACAAATGAGTTTTGGCGGGAAGCTGATATTCTGTCAAAGCTTCACCATCCAAATGTCGTGGCATTTTATGGTGTTGTACGAGATGGACCTGGTGGGACATTAGCAACCGTCACCGAGTTTATGGTTGATGGTTCACTAAGACGTGTCTTACTTCGCAAAGATAGGTATTTTAGTTATTATTGTTAGTATTATTTTCTAAGATATGCATATTACATATTTTTGATAACTAATCTTTTATAATGTGAATTTGCAGGCATTTAGATCATCGAAAGAAACTTATAATTGCGATGGACGCAGCCTTTGGGATGGAATATTTACATTCTAAGAACATTGTGCATTTTGATATCAAATGTGACAATTTATTGGTCAATATGAAGGATCCTTCACGCCCTATATGCAAGGTTAAAATACTATAGACTACAAATTCTGACAAGCTAACAATATATTTACTGTTTTATTTATAGTTTCTAATTACTTTTTTGTGTAGGTTGGTGATTTTGGGCTATCGAAGATCAAGCGAAACACTTTGGTTTCGGGTGGTGTTAGGGGAACTTTGCCTTGGATGGCCCTGAGCTACTTAATGGCAGCAGTAATAAAGTTTCTGAAAAGGTATATATATAATTTAAATTATAAAGTTACAAATAGAAAGTTTAATCATATAATGTTACTTTTCGTTACAGGTTGATGTGTTCTCTTTTGGAATTGTGTTATGGGAGATCCTGACTGGTGAGGAGCCATATGCTAACATGCACTATGGTGCCATTATAGGTCGGGTTTCGTTTATCTTTTTGTTTGTTAAATTAGCAGTCTGCTAACTAGTACTTGTTAATTTATTATGTTGATGCGCATATTTTCAGGAGGCATTGTTAGCAACACTTTGAGACCCCCGATTCCAAAGGATTGTGACCGTGAATGGAGAAAGCTAATGGAGCAATGTTGGGCACCTAACCCTATGGTTAGGCCAACTTTCACTGAAATAACGGGTCGGTTACGTGTTATGTCACATGCCAAACCGAAGGCGGTCATGGCAACAAAGGATCTTAGCTAAAGTAATAAGTACACATATAGTATATGTTAAATTTTGGCACAAGGGAAAATCAGACATGTGGGGGGGGGGGGGGGGTTAATTGTGTTATTTTAAAAGATGCTTTTAAGATTGTGTAATGTGAAGATGATTTTGTTTGTTTGGTGTATATATGGAGAGTGGATTTGTGTTTGTACAAAATGCAACATATCATTTAATATTCGTTGGGTGGTTGTTTTCTGGCTTTTTAATGTGGTTATAAAGGCATGCCATTTTAATGTGGATAATGAGATTTGATCTCACAGATGTATACTTATTTGATCGTCTGCTAATAAAAAAAGATATTGTTGTGTATTTTTTGGAAGAAATAAAGTAATATGACTAATATCCCCTAAAATTTTGTTCATTAATTTTTATTCCTTTTAAAGAAAAATAATATACTTATATTAATCTTTTAGAGCATTCTCATCCGGTTCTCCAAAATTTTGTGGATGAGTTTGTAAATTATAAGGTGAGTTTTCAGTGGTTGTGATTGTAAATTATAGGGTGGAGAGAGAAAATGTAGTGATTTTTTTGTAAATTTGAGGAAAAGGTAATGATTTTTTGTAAATTATAGGGTGGAGAGAAAAAACTGTAATGATTAAAATACAAAACAAATATTAATTAATTAAACAGAAGAGAGAAATGTAGTTTTTTTTAGTGTAATTATAGAGATAAGGATAGGAGATCGGTTGAAAATGCTCTTAAATATAGCCGACTTTTTAAATTTAACGCAAAATTTAAATATTTTTTTGTAACTACTTATAACATTATTCGGTTATAAATGCATGCCATTTTAACATTATATTATCATACACTGATTAAATTAACCTAAAATATTATCTTCCGTTGATGATGAGATTTGATCTCAGTACACATATATACTTATTTGATCTTGTCTTGCTAATCTAAAAAGATATTGTATTGCATTTCTAGGAATATAAATGAAGTAATCTATATCTATACTCTCTAATAAAAAGCTACAGGTTTTGTTATTTGTCTCCCATATTAAACCTCACTATTTTTAACAAATTTATAATAGTAGAATAATATTTACCATTCTTAAATTTATGCTTCAAAATTTGTTAATTTAATATTTACTTTCTATTTTTTTTTTCAAATATTTGATATTTATAATAATACTTTAAAATTGCTTTGAAGACTATTGTACAACGACTGTGTATTAATAGTGTTTAATAGGTTTATTGTTTCTTGTATATCGATTATTTATTAAATATTGTATTTTCAAGAACTACCTGTATAATAGACGGGTCTCAAACTAGTATGACAAATATCCTCTTAAAATTTGTTCATTAATTTGTTATTCCTTTTAAGAAAAAACAATATAGTTATTTTATTCTTTTATTAATAACAAACTTTTCTAAATTTAACGTAAAATTTAATTTTATAACCAATTATAACCTAATTCGGTTTTGGTTTTCCCAACCAGTAAACTAGTAACGCGACCGATTCTTTGGTTTCATAACATTTATAAAACCTTATACAATTCAAAACCGACCTTTGCGTTTCAACGTTGATCGCTTTTATATGCTCATTGTGCTATAAGGAAAGCTACAAAACTACACCATCCTCTTGTTTAGTTTTCTTTCTTCTATTGTTAGTTATTACATATATATAAATATTATTTGTTTTGACAACGATTTACATGGATATAAAAACCTTTCTATCAAAAAGTAACAAAAATATAATAAAAAAAAAAAATCAAACGTGGAACTGTTAGGTGACTACTAACAAACTAACTAAATGTTCACAGATGCCAGTGAAAAATCAAAATGATACTACATCTGTATTGACGTGTACAAATTTATGAGACACACAATATCATTGATTGACTCATAACTACTTGTTTATTATATTAAAGTAAAGATTTTGGTTGATTTGTTGAGTCGAAAATGGAGTCACCATTCAAGCCGGAGATTTTGAAAGGCAAAGTAGCACTTTTGACCGGAGGAGCTTCCGGCATCGGCTTCGAGATCTCTACTCAGTTCGGTAAGCATGGCGCCTCCATCGCCGTTATGGGCCGTCGCAAAGCTGTTGTCGATTCTGCTGTCTCTTCGCTCCAGTCACTTGGTATTCCGGTACTCTTCTTAATTATAATCATTATAGTATAGTGTTTAATTAGGGTTTCTTCAGTTTTCTATATGATGGGAACAATTGATTCGATTTCTTACATTACAAAATTAGGTTAGCTTAATATATTGTTAGGATCTCGGTTTTTGCGCATACATATCACTTCCCAAAATGTCCAACTAAAACTTGTAGACCGGATCACTTTTTAATCCTTACTAATAAGCAAGGCGGTGATTGCATCGAAAACAGAAGACAACAAGCCGCGCCGCTACCCCTTTTGAATTGCAAAACCCAATCTTTTAAAAACCACATTTGCTGATCTTGTAGTCATAACATTACTATGCATGACCCGTTGAACTCGGGTAACTAACTCCACAGCTTCAGGCGCGAGAAAACCAAAAGTGTAAAAAGCAAAAGGAATAAATACATGTTGGTTGTAAAGACACGCCTTCTCATGTTTAGTCACCTTGCTTGAAGCAGCTTGACCGACTGTGAAACCGCTGCTCCCTAAGCCCACCAGAGGGGAAACCCCTGTTAAATCCTTACTTGAACCAGATGCTGTCACGTGCCATAAATCGTCGTTAGACAGCTATTTTCTTTTAAATCTTCAGAGGTGATGGGATTATTTAGGCGTCGGACGAGATTATTTTGGCCTCTGAAGATATTTACTTTGACGTCCGATAAGTTTTCTTTTTTTTTTTTTGGCGTCCGACGAGATTTTTGGACAAGTGGTAGAATCTGGCTGGTTAAAAATCATGTCGAGTGATGATTAGATAGTGACTGGGTCAATGGGTTTTAAGGGGGGACATTTTGGAATTGGTTGGTCAAATGGACATTTTGTTCATTTTCGCTAACAATAAATAGAATTACAATCAGGGTTTCTAACTTAAAGAACAGGAAAACTAAACGGTTTCAAATAAAAGAAAATAAGGGCCGTCCACAAGCCTCCCTTGTCTTTGATTTCCATTAAGCCTAAACCCAAGAATGGGCCTCCACAAACCCAACTTATATAAGACGTGATGATGCTTTTACAGGCTGTTGGTTTTGCGGGAGATGTTCGCAAGCATGAAGATGCAAAAAGAGTAGTAGAATCAACTATTGAACACTTCGGAAAGCTTGATATTCTTGTGAACGCTGCAGCCGGAAATTTTCTGGTTTCACCGGAAGATCTATCTCCAAAGGGCTTTAAAACAGGTGTTGCTTCCTACTATTCATCTTCAGACTAAACGTATCTCAAATCTTTAATCAGGGATGAATATTAATCAATGTTTTTACCATGGTTAGTGTTGGACATCGATTCGGTTGGTACGTTTACCATGTGCCATGAAGCAATCAAATATCTAAAGAAAGGAGGACCTGGAAGAAGCCCAGATGAAAGTGGTGGAATGATACTAAATATTAGTGCCACCCTGCACTACACAGCTACTTGGTATCAAATTCATGTGGCTGCTGCTAAGGTTTATTGTTTATACATAATGATATTAAATTTAAGTCATCTTGATGTTTATATGCATTCATGTATGTATGCTTTAATGTGTGATATTATAGGCTGCAGTGGATGCTATTACAAGAAATTTGGCACTGGAATGGGGAACTGATTATGATATACGTGTGAATGGGATTGCACCTGGACCGATAGGTGACACAACCGGCATGAGGAAACTTGGGCCTGATGAGATAAAAAGCAATAGGAAGGAGACAATGCCTCTTTACAAGCTTGGCGAAAAATGGGATGTTGCGGTTGCAGCCCTTTATCTTGCATCATCAGCAGGTAAATATGTGAACGGGATGACCATTGCTGTTGATGGAGGTCTGTGGTTGAGCCGTCCACGTCATCTACCAAAGGAGGATGTGAAAATGCTTTCTAGGGTAGTCGAAAAACGTGCCCGAGCTGCTCCTGTTGGGGTACCTTCTAGCAAGCTCTAGCCTAATGGGATTCTGATGATGTTATTGGTATTGATGTAATTTCCGGGAACCAATTATAATCATTCTAGCTGTTTATCAGTTAAATAATTATGAATATGAAAGAAAAAAACTTAGTTCCTATGGTGGGTAATATATCAATTTGACTTTGTGTTGGTCAACAACATATGTGGAAGTCAGGCATGTGTGATAGATGTTTTAAGTTTTAATTGTGGTATTTAAAAGCATAAACTTAAAATTTGTGTCATGGGGAGAAACTGTTACATCATGGTATTAACATGTGAAGCTGATTTTGTTTGTTTGATGTCATTATTTCTGCTTGGAGAGGGGGATTTGTGTTTTGTACAAAATGGAACATATGATTTGCTATTTATTAGGTTGTTATTTTATACCTTTTAGTTTGGTTGCAAAAGCATACCATCATAACATTCTATCATCTTACACTCAATTATTATTATTATTAGACTAAATAAAAAAAATATAAACAAAATTAAAAATTCCATATGACATCTTATTAAAAAAAATACCACCTTAGCAGTGTTGTTTGCCAATGTGTTTTAAGTGCAAGTCCAAAACAAGAAGAGTGCAATACAAATATGGTTGCTTATGATGAGATAATATTAAGGTTTGTCATTTTCTTTATTAAAAAAATATTACTATGTACTGCGTTACCAATGTGCCAATGTTACTTGTTTACCAATACGTTTTTGGCTTAGACGATGTAGCAGGTAAGCGCAAGTACATAAGAGTAAAATACAAATATGGTTTGTGTGATAAGATTATATTACGCTTTTAGTCCTTTTCTTTATAATCTTCTCTAACAAATAAGCAAATCACGCATAGATACATCTTATATTCGGTTAACATTTATGCTTGTATCTATTTTTCCATACAATATGTTAAGAGGTTTCAACAATATTAGCAAATCGAATAGCAAGTTCACTACAAAAATACGAGTGTGCAAGTAAATAGAAAATTAACAATAAAAAAACCAATGTGACTAACTTCATTGCTCCCATAAATCTTCCACCCTTGATGACATGGAGTATTTTTGTAATCACAGGCCCATTGGAGGATATCCTCAAATGAAAAACGTCTGAATGCAACGACTTTTCAAATTTAACATTGCTCTACTTGCAAAATGGTGGTCTTGATATAAAAACTGTAAGTCTTTTTGTTGTTCATACGAATGTTCAGTCTTGGGGATCAATTCTGGTTAAAAAATCTCTTGGGGGAATCTGGAAAGCTATACATAAATTGGATCAATTAGATCAAGATGAACTGATGAGTAATCAGAATATGTTGGAAAGAATACAACCAAAAATGGGTATGTGAGACAAAATCTTAGCGATAGGCCATTAAAAATCATATTCCCCTCGATAGTTGCCTTGGAGAAGCGGAAATGTATTTTTGTTAAAGATTGTTATGTGTGGTATAATAATAATGTTAACTAGGTATGGCGATGGTCCAGAATACCTAGATCGGCCCAGTTCCATGTCGAATTTCAAAATTGTTTGGACTTGATATCGTCGACAGTAGTGACTTGGACCCTGATAAGTGGATGTGGAAAGGTTTGGATGGTTCTGCTGAGGAGTTTCTGGTCAAGAACCTGAGGTGGGAACTAGATAACAAGGCGCATCACGCCATTGACAGGGTCCCTTTGGATGAAATGCATTCCCACTAAGGTAAATTGTTTTGTTTGGAGGTTACTTTTAGATCAGATTGCTACAAAGTTAGCACTCTTAACGAGAGGTATTGATGTTGGAAACGATACATGTGTTTTGTGCAATATGAATCAGGAGTCGTTGGTACATCTTATAATTCATTGTCAGGTGGCTAAATGGGTTTGGTTGATTTATCCACGATTGGGTAAAGTTACCAAAGTAACCACTAATTTTCATACCGTGAGGGATCTTTTGGAGTATCCTAATAAGCATAAAAATAATGTGGCGGAACGTGAAGCGACCCAAGCAATTTTATTAGTCATATGTTGGATGATTTGGAAGGCTCGAAATGATAAGATTTTTAATAATAAACAATTCTCGATGAGCAATTTGGTGTATGACATCAGGCAACTTCGTTTCTTTGGATCAAGCATAGGAGCAAACATGCGGGCTTGGAGTGGGATAAATGATGCAAGATTAGTTTCGTTAATTTTCCTACTTAAGCGGCTGTAAAATGTTTTTTGCTTGATGTTTTTGTTATTTTTATTTTCTTGTATGTTTTAGGCCTCTTGCGACTTCCAAGTGATTTTCTTTTCTTTTTATAATATTGAGTCCTTAAAAAAATCATATTTGGGTTTTTTTTTTGCCAAACCATTTACCTTTTGTTTTCTTTTCAAAGATAATACCATTAATTTGTTTACTAACCATATCAATAATCAACATCAATTATCAATAATCAATATCAATAATAATAATTAAAGTAGATGAATTTTCCTTTACAGATATACTTGACATCTTACAATTTAATTGCCTTCCATAAATAAATAGCCATTAAAAGATAGCAAGCGTATGCTGGTTTCATCCTAGAAGTTAATCGGCTTTCATAATTTACATACATTGGTAAATGGTAATCCATTTCACTCTCATTTATGCAATTTATGTAGTTTTATATTGTTTTTTAAGTCTAGTTTATTTTTACATATTTCTTATTTAATTATTTAAATACATTTAAGTAATTAATTTTAAAGAAAAGATGAGTGATGATGTGATAGTTAAGTAGAGCGCACCTTTACCATTTAAAATGAAGTTGGAGTTTTTAAGGATTTTAAAGGATCTATAAGAATATGATGTAGTAGTTGACTGGGCAGCTAAGGATGTATAAAAGCCTCCTTAGACCGTGCGTAGTGAGGTGCTTCCCCCCTCCAAAACGCTCAAAAGTGTCGGGGAACACCGCCCCCGGAATGCTTTGGCTGTTAGAGAGAGAGAGAGAGAGAGGGAGGGAGGGAGAAAGACGGGGGGGGGGGGGGGGGGTAAAAGGTGATTGGGTGTCTTTATTTGTTTTTATAAATAATAATAAAATAATAATGAGGTAATGATTTGAAGGGATTCTATCCACTACACTCACATTAGCAAAAAAAAAAATCTATATGGTAACGTGACATCACATGACACAAAACGCCACATAGTAGCTCTATCCACGACACAAGGTCTTAGCATTTTCATTCACCATTATCAAATGTTCATTGTACTGTTGGCTAGGGCGAACTATAAATATACTCTCTGTTATTCCTTAATTTCAGTTGTTACATACACCAAATTTATTGCTTGCCGGCTTGTCCGATAAGGTTTGAAGGGGTATAATAGTCAGTTTACCATAACATGACAAAAATCTTAGCATTAGTGGAAAAATATATATGCTAGTACTGAGTAAGCAATGACAATTGCTCTTTGTTTTTTCAGGGGTAAAATGTCTGCAGTCTGCGGACCACATTTGCAGGCATCTGCAACAGAAGAGGTGACCCAAACCTCTATAGTCTGCAAAAAGAAGACTGTTTGTTTTTTTAACATCTACAGACCGGTAAAATAAACAAAATGGATTAAAAAGAGAAATTAAAACGAAACGAATCCAAACAAGGTTCAACATTAGACATATCAACAATATTTTAATATCTTTCTTTCTTATTCAAATTTTTTACATAACCAAAACTAAGATTGTATTTTTACATATTCAAACTTTAATATCTTTCTTTCTTATTCAAAAAGCACTGAAAGATGCCCAAAGAGGGAACGGGGGACGAGCAACGGGGGCGGCGGAGGAGCATCGGTGGGCGGCGTATGTGTGTGGTGGACGGGACTGCCGGAGGTGGAGGTGCAGGGCTGCCAGGGATGGAGTTGACAGGCGCTGGAGGTGGAGGTGTAAGGCTACCGGAGGTGGCGGCGCACTAGAGGAGGAGGTCGCCGGAGGTGGAGAGGTGGGATGGATGAAGGGGGCTAGGATTTGAGAGAGGTGGAACCAAGACCTGATGGAAAATAAAATATGAGAAAATGTAGAAGACTTGAGAAGTGGGTGGTCCATGCCTTCTACGATAAGAGGGCGTGCAGACGTTTTTTAATGAAATGTCTTCAGAAAAACAAACAGTCTGCGTGTGGTCTGTGCGGTGTAGACATAAGAGGTCAGGAAGATCTTTAGACAAAAAAACAAACACCACCTAAATATATCTTTCAAAAGAAAAGTTCTAAATCAAGATGAAAAAGAAAAAAAGGGATAGTCCTTAACATATCCCTATATATTGAGTTTCATCATTTAGTTTGTTGGCTTATGGCTTCATAGTTTCTTTAAATATTTAGACTATCTTGTCTTGTTTTGACGGTTGTTTATATATCTTTTCATTATTTATAACATTTTTTCACACTATGCTTTATATAAAAATTAAATAAAAACAAATTCGTAAAACAGTGTTATCTTAGACCATACGACTAATTTACTAAAAAATAAAGATAAATTGGATTTTAATAATCTCTCCATCTTGCAGTTGGTCGATAATAATTGGACCTTAGAAAATAGATGTCACCGGCCCCATCTTTCACAATAATTGTTTTTATTGGGTCTTCGTTTAAAAAAACTTAACAATGTTAGGTATTTTACCAAATTTTAAACTGATGTTTTAGGGTTTTTGATTGTAATGAGGATCCTTGAAATAGTTTTCCAAACGGCTTGATTTTTGCTAATTGAAAATTTAAACACTCAAATTGAAGCACCGTTTCGTTGTTTAGAGCACCGATCAAAAACCATAAAACATCAGTTTGAAATTTGGTACGCATGAATGACAATTGGAATGGAATGATTCATTACGTAGGAATGAAAAAAGTGGTGTTTGGTTGCTCAATGAAATGGAATCATCCATTACACATCCCATTCCATCAAATTTATTCCTTCCCACCCCCCTCCCCCCTTCTTTTTTCCATTCCATTCCTCATTCACTGTATTTTCTCATCAACACCATCACCTAACAACCACCACCACCACTATCATCGGCACCACCACCAACTCCGCCGACACCACCACCGCTGCCACCACCATCGCCACCGCCACCAACATTTTCGTCACCGGAGCTACCACCGTCGCCATTGTAGGTTTTTTTTTTTGGTTTAAAAAGTATTCACTTTTTTGAGATAGAAGTGTTTCTATTATTTCTATTTCATTTATACAATTTTTTAGATACCAAACAATAAAAATTAATAAATGATTTTATTCCTATAGGTTAACCAAACAAGAAAAATGAATAGTATTCATTTCATTCATTTGTCAATTCCATTCCTTCTTTCATTCTATTCCCCCTTCATTCCATTACCTCCAACCAAACATACCCTTAGCGTGAAAGCTGTACTAGTGAAAGGCTATTTTCAAAATGATGGATTATTAATTTGCCAAAAAAATAAAACGTAGGAAAGTGACAAATTTTGGTGATGACGTGTTATAAATAGAGTAGTTGATTGGTGTCAGCGATTGATTCTAAGACTGACTGTCGTTAATTTCTACACTGACAAAGCAAATCAGCCGACTTTGGACACCAAGAAAATGGAGTCGCCATTCAAGCCGGAGATCCTGAAAGGCAAAGTAGCACTTTGACCGGAGGAGCTTCCGGCATCGGCTTCGAGATCTCCATTCAGTTCGGTAAACATGGCGACTCCATCGCCGTTATGGGCCGTCGCAAATCCGTCGTTGACTCTGCTGTTTCTTCACTCCACTCACTTGGTATTCCGGTACTAATTTGATTCTACTCTTCCATTGTATAAATAAATCGCTAGGCACTAGTCAGGCGGTGGTGGGGTATGGACTGGCAATTAATCGGGGGTTGGAATTTATATGTAATTTATCAAATATACACATATGTATAATAATTCTTTTATATAAATTTTTTAATTTTGACCGATTTTGAACACTAGCGATTAATCAGCTCTTAATCGCTATGACATGTGATGACATGTGATGATGCTTCTACAGGCTGTTGGTTTTGCAGGGGATGTTCGCAAACAGGAAGATGCAAAGAGAGTGATAGAATCAACCATTGCGCGCTTCGGTAAGCTCGATATTCTCGTGAACTCGGCAGCTGGAAATTTTCTGGTTTCTCCGAAGATCTATCTCCGAAGGGCTTTCGAACAGGTTTTGTAACTTTGTTGTGTATGCCTCAAATCTTTAAACAAAGATGTTGTCAGTGAAGAATATTAATATGAAAGTGTTGTCAATGTTTTTACCATGGTTAGTGATGGACATCGATTCTGTCGGTACGTTTACCATGTGCCATGAAGCAGTCAAGTATCTGAAGAAAGGAGGACCTGGAAGAAGCTCAGACGAGAGCGGTGGAATAATATTGAATATCAGTGCTACCTTGCATTACACAGCTGGTTGGTACCAAATCCATGTAGCTGCTGCTAAGGTTATGCATAAAGATTCTAAATTTAAGTAGACATTATGTGTATATATGTATGTATGTTTGTTTAATGTGTAATATTATAGGCTGCAGTGGATGCTATTACAAGGAATCTGGCACTGGAATGGGGAACCGATTGTGATATACGCGTGAACGGGATTGCGCCTGGGCCAATAAACGACACTGCTGGCATGAGGAAACTCGGGCCAGATGAAATAAAGGCCGAGACCAGGGCGAGCATGCCTCTTTTCAAACTTGGAGAAAAGTGGGATATTGCAGTTGTAGCCCTGTATCTTGCATCATCTGCAGGTAAGTATGTTAACGGGACGACTCTTGTGGTTGATGGAGGACAGTGGTTGAGCGGTCCACGCCATATGCCAAAAGAGGAAGTGAAAACGCTTTCTAGAATTGTGGAAAAACGTGCTCGGGCTGCACCTACCGGGGTACCTTCTGGCAAACTTTAGCCTAATGGAAATCTGATTATTATGCATATTTGGTGATGACAACTATTGGTATTGATGTAATTTTCTTGAAAACATTGTGATCATTCTAGCTGTTTATCGGTCAAAAATACAATAAATATAAGAAAACAAAAAAAGAAAAGTATGTTCCTTTGGTGATACAGATTTGACTTTTTGTTGGTCAACATCTATGAAGAGGTGCAGGGTAAACATCGAGTGGTTGGTATCTCAAACGGTCATTATGAGGTATCGGTCCTTCCTGTAAAAACAAACAAACCAAACTCGTCAACTACATTTCACTAACTACCGAATTGATATTATTAATATTTTAACTTAAAAAATGTATATCACGTACGTCATCTGGATTTATTTGGAAGGGCTTAACAAAATCTTCAAACATCTGCGGGGATAATCCGCTTATCTTATCTTTAACTTCCTGAAATCATCCAATCAAACTCATTTTCAAATGTAAACATGACCTAATTTCAACTAATCTGGTAATGATATGTAAAATGTAGCATGTAAAGCTTACCATCCCTGTAATTCTTGAGTTCTCTAATAGTTCATTTGAAATCAAATCCAGTATGTGCCTATTATCCATCAATCCCTTCATCGCAAGCTCTTCAGTCTCTTCGATATACTGGAACCCACATCAGAATAATATTAGGTAACAAATATAAGTTAAGTTTATTAACGAATGATATCAAAAAAAAGTTATGCGTACTCTTGTCAATTCACGAGTGAAGAGCTCCGAAACTTCTACTGTCATATCAGCAGGAATTACATGCGGGTCATCCCACTGAAATATAAATACCAAAGCAGATGATTAATGACGTGTTAAGAATGAATTAAAGGCAACGATGAATAGTCAAATATCATTTACCCTGTATTTTATAAGTTCTCCATCAGTATTATCTGCTCTATTAGCCAATCCGACTCGGTGTGTCAATGTTGCATACCCTAATCTTGCATTTCTTGGGCTTATCACCATTTCTCGAGCAATCTAACAGATAATCACATGTTAAAACCAATGTGAGTATTAATTTAAAAAAAAAAAAGTGAAAACATATGCACCTTTGTGATCTTTTCTAGATCATCAGCTCCACCATCTGTTACATCATCACCAAAAACAACACGTTCAGCACAACGTCCACCATGAGCAACCACCATTTGCATCATCATGTACCCAAATGTTGTGTAACCTTGGTCCACCATATCTTCTCTAGGGTAAAAAACAGATATTGCAGTTTCCTGATCAAATATGTTAGCTATTAACAAGAATATAAAATTTAAACGAACACTTTAAAAGACAAATTCCGATATTATAATCATACCTTACCACCGGGTAATAACTGAGAAAACGCGTGCCAATCGTATCGAGGAAATAAATGCGCTAATAAAATATGACCGGCTTCATGCACTGCCAAGAGCCTCTTCTTTTCAATAGATACCTTTCACATTTTGAAAACATGATTTATGACTAAAATACCCTTACAAAGATGCAAGATTTTCAAATCATAAGAGGGCAAAAAGGCATACTCTTTCTTCAGATTTTTGTTGCTCTTCCTCTGTCAAAAGCACACCCATTCCCTCAAGCAACTGCTTATCTAACACATCAACAATATCTTGCTGGTATATTTTTGTATGCCCTTTTCTCACCTTCATAAATTTAATCATTTAATCTATTAATTCATATAAAGAACAGTGAGTAAATTATATAAAAAGTAACACTTACAGCCATTATTCCAGCTTCATTGACAAGATTTCTTATATCTGCCCCAGAGTACCCAACAGTGCGAAAAACCAACTGTATAACAGTAAAATAAACTTACAAAACGTAAACCTAAAATAAAAAAAATAAAAAAAATTAAAAAATTCCAAAAAATTACCTCTCCAAAATCAACATCTTCAGCTAGCTGCTTCCCTGTACTATGAACACCAAAAATTTGAACTCTTTGATTTGCATCAGGTAAACCGATGTACAATCGGCGATCGATACGTCCAGCATGAACGAATTCTAGATCCAATTCATCCGGTCTATTTGTAGCACAGATGAATATAACTGCTTGTCTTAATGAAAATCTATCAACCCCGGTTTTCACCTTTCTGAAATTCATAAAAGAAATAACATATATCAAAGCAAATCCAAAAAATTAAAAGGTGATCATTAAATTTAAGAAACTAACTCTCCATCAAGCTGAGAGATTAATGCATCAAATGTTGATTTCCTTCTTGGATCTTTTCTTGCGTGTCTGCCAGCAATAGCATCAATCTCATCCACAAATATAAAAGCAGGGGCCTGCAAATAAAAAAAAGAAGTTATTATTACTGTAACCCATCATAAACGATTATTAAAAGTAAAAATCTATAAAAATTTACATTTCGTCTTGCAACCGAGAACATTTGATTAATTCGCGCAGCACCACTTTTTTCACTATCTGTGAACTCTGCACCCGAAGCAAAAACGAATGGCATCCCGCTCTCCTTTGCTAGTGTTCTTGCAAATAGTGTTTTTCCTGTTCCCGGTGGTCCCGATAAAAGTACTCCCTGCCATGCGTAATTAAAAACTTTATCATATACCACACTTGTGTAGTTATGGTTGTGTTTTAAAATTAGGCTGTAAGTGAACCAAACGAAATGAACCACACATGTTCATCTTCGCTCGTTTAACTTTAACTAAACAGACAATCTAACACGAACACGAACCATGCATGTTCATCTTCGTTCGTTTAAGTTTAAACAAACAGACGATGAGCACGAACTAAACGAGTGTTCAACTTCGTTTAAGTTCGTTCATTAACAGTATAACGAACGCTTCACGGCATAGTTGTCAATAGCGACAACCTACCTATACGCTATGTAGTGATAGCGATGAAATAGCGGGCACTATTTGAAGTTTAGGGATAAGGTAGTATAAAGTATTATTTTAAAAAATAGGGGTTCATTCACAAAATTGAGTTCTTACAGTGGAATTGATTTGAGATTGGTGCTGTTTAATCGATTATAATGCCTACAATTACGGTTTTTGATATTTAAAAAAAAACGCTATTTATCGCTATATCACGCTATTGAGGCGCTATACATCAGATAGCAGGAAGGTACCGGTTCGCTATGATGCGCGCTATAACAGGCACTATCCTTGCTATTAACAACTATGGTTCACGAACATAAACGAACATAACTGAACAAAGATGAACGAACATAATTGAGCAAACACCAATTAAAGTAAACATTAACACTAACCTATTGGACCTAGAAAAATAACGAAACTAGACTAAACTATAAAGACGCTATTTTAGTTTCATGAACCCAGACTAAACTGTAATTGACCAAAATAATATTAATGAAATATAAACGGGCGAACTTAATTGAACGTAAATGAACTAACGTTAATTAAAAAAGATAAACGAATGTTCACGAACATAAATGAACAAACAAGACATGTGTTCATGCTCATTTGTTTCACTAAATGGAAAAAAAGTTGTTCTCGTGTTCATTTGTTTATTAATTAAACGAACTTCCCGCTGAATAATTCACTGATGCTCAGTTTATTTACAAGCCTATTTCAAATATTTGATCATACAAAAATATTTAAAATTACCCGAACAAACTTGACTTCTTTCTCATAATATTGCATAGGATTCCGCATGTAAATCATTAATTCATCCAAAAGATCCCAAACATCTCCACCTAACACTACATCCTCATACATTGATTTTGTTTCATCAACTTCTCTAACTGGCTGCAGTTGTAAAATAATTTTTTAACATAAAAATAAAAAGATTAGCCATGAAATATGTATAAATCTAACAGAAGTCAGTTTTATATAAAGATTAAAACTTTACCATGATAAAGTTTTCAGCATAAGCCATGTCAAAAAGCTGATTATACTTCTTGTAGAGGAATCTTCTTGAAGTAATGTGTAAAAGCATTAGTGATTCCCGTAAAAAACCACAAAACCAAGATTCCGGGAAGTAATGCAATTATAAATTTTAATAAGTAATAGCTTTGCTTCCTTTGAAGAAGGTCAACTTCAGCTCCCGAATTTGTGATCATTTCAAAAAGGTACGGATCAAGAGGCATATCAACCTATAGAAACAAACCGAATTAGTCAAAGTCAAAAGAAAATTGCAAATTCTTTATAATAAACTTACAATATATTCCAGAGGGAACCCTTCATTCATTGTTACATACAATGTTTTCAGATCCTCAGTGAACACAACAGCAGCCACCTGTCAAAGCTTTATATTGACTAAAATGAAGTGTTCAGAAAGAGAAATCTAAGAAAAAAGTCACTTGTCTGACCTCAGAATGTTCAAGTTTTTCAAGAAAATAAGTGTAAGGCAGTTTAGGGCGGTAGCGCCACCATCTTTTTGATATCCAAAGTGCTCTAACGCCTTGTGTGCCTTTCGCTTTCGCCTTTGCATCTTCTTCACGGAAACTTTTTTCAACCTCTTTCATGTCAAATTCAATTGCATATTTAGCACGCGATGAATCTAATTGTTCGGCTAATTGCTCCTTTTTGAGAATATCTTTCCATATTTGCAGCCTTTCTTGCCATGTTCCTTTACTTTCTTGATTGTTGTCTAACAACAAAAAACTATCAGATATCTTACTAAACATTAGTAGGCTTGTAAACAGAACGAACAACACAAACAAAACTTTTTCTTCATATAGTTGAACAAGCAAGCAAGAACACATGTCCCATTCGTTCATTTATGTTTGTGAGCATTCATTTACGTTCATCCAATTAAATTCATTTATGCTTGTTCGTTTACATTCATTTTATGTTCATTAGTTTACGTTAGTTATACATTTACATTTTTTAGGCCCATTACATTTAATTTTAATTGGTTTTAGTTCAGTTATGTTGTTCATCTCTATTCAGTTATGTTCATTTGTTTATGTTCCAGAACTGTTCGTTTATACTGTCAAAAGAACAAACATAAACGAGCACAAACACGTTCATTTTCTTAACGAACAAACACAAACAAAAAAAACATCGTTCATCTGATTTTCCGTATCCAATCGTTTCTTTGGTTACAGTTAAACGAATAAACACAAACATGGCGTGTGCCGTTTGATTTGTTTGCAGGCCTAAACATTAGACACAAAAATGGCATTTCCAAACTAACCTGTAAGCCCTAGTTCTTCTTGAAGTTTATTCTTATCCTGTGTCTTCAACTTCACATCCTGGTCAATTATTTCCTTGACTTTGTTCTTATAAACTGCCACCTCATCATCGTCACCATCGTCCCATGCGTTTTCTCCAACGTAAGACGTGTCTCGAACAAGTGTTCCTTCGGGCCCTTCAACGAATTTCTTCATCTTAAGACCTTTAGGCAGTGACTTCCTCCATAAACCCTTTTTATACCTTTGCAAACACGCATATTCAAATCAAATAAATACTCCCTAAATAACTAATTAACTCCTAAATTATGCCATAATATATAGAAATTGAAAAACAACACATACTTCATAATATTAGCTGCAGATGGTTCAGGGATCAACGCTTCCATATACGCTTCAGACACTTCTTTTATCTGCCTATTAATAAACGGAGCTCGAACCGCCATGAATATCCTTTGACATGAAACAACCGTCACCAACAGATAAATTGCCAGCACACCTACTCTTATGGGATCCCAATTATTAACATCCTGCAAAAATAACATTTTTCCCAAATGTCGGTAAACCCGAACACCAATAAACTCATTTAAGCACAATGTTGTATATATCCCGACTAGGCCGCCAATTAATCCCTATTTGCCCAAAATCAGTCAAAATTGAAAATTTTATACATATTTACATATAATTTCCAATCCGATTAATCGCTAGTCCCTGTCCCACCACCCGACTAGCGCCTACGACACTGTTTAAGCGCAATTTAGGGTTACAACTACCTTCCAACGCTGCCATTCATTCCAATTCTTGAATTCAGTTTGTGACTTCAATAAAGAATCTTGAAACTCACCCACAAAGCCATAAAGCATAGAACTTGCATCTTTCAAATTAACCCCAGTTTCTTTCTTCAACGAATCCCCTAAATAATAAACCAAACCCTCAGAATTGCGGCGAATCGACTGCGAGAACCGGGTCCAAGACGACCCGGTGTCCGACCCATCTGGGTTAACCGAAGCTGAAACACGGAAAGTGGGTTTTCTTGATTTGATTCGATTGTAACGATGAAGTGGTAAAAACGCAAGATTTGGGTGGGTTTGATTGAACAAGACGAACCCTTGTCTTGTGGGTTTGAGCTCTAATTTGAGATCCATTTGTGGGTGTTGTTAGTTGCAGGTGAGATGATGAAGAACCCTAGTGTATGGTGTTGGTGTCAGCCATTGTAGCCTCCGAGAGTGAAGACAGTAAGGGGTTTAAGAGGTTTATCGTAGTTGTTTCGCTAGCGCCAAAAAAGATAAGTTTTGTGTATTCATGCGAGTCGAATTGGTCATAAGCTATTTAAGATCGATTTTAATGTAGTCACTTATGTGGGTCGACTTGATACTCAGCTATTTAAAATTGATTTTAATCCGGTTAAGATAGGGATGTTTAAAAAGCTCGTAGCTTGAAGTTCGGGTTTGTAGCTCGCTTGATAAAAGTTTGAATAAACTAGAAAAAAAACTTGATTTGAAACGACCTGAGCCGAGCTGGCTCATTTTTGTAACTGAGTTGAGCTTGATTCGATAATAGGCTCATTTAACTTCAAGTTCGAGCTCGAGCCGAACTGCCTCGTTTAATTTTGAGCTCGAGATCGAACTCACCTTAACTTGACTCGGGAGTTAAAGATTAATAGTTTAAACTCGAATATAAATATCAGATGTCATGCACTTTATTTGAGTAGATTCACTCATTCATAAACTTATTATTTGTATGGATATGGATATGATAAAGGTATTATTAGGTATACTGCAAAATAAGCATGCCTTGCATTAACTATTTTTGGGTTGTAGATTTAATTCGGATGGATAAGATATGTTACAGCTAGTCATCAGATTTGAAACCATTTAGACCGAGGGCTCAGGGCTGGATTCGGTTGTACTGATGTATTCAGTTTATATCAGTCAACTAGTCAAGTAGTCAACTGAGACTCAAAATGTTTTGGGCTGGGGTTGGTCGTTGGTGGGCTTTTCTTTTGTTTGTAAGCAATGTAATTATGTAAGCAATTTCTTAAAAACAAATTTGGTTTGTACCTTAATATTACAATAATATTATTTATTTTGTTAGCTTTCATTGGTTATATTTACCAATGTTTTTAAAACCGGCCGGTTCGGCCGGTCGGATCGGTTGGACCGGATTCGTTCACCCGACCCGACCGGGATTCGCTTCTCTTTAACATTTTTTTAGACTTTTGAGTTTGACCGGTTAGACCGGTTGAACCGGTAACCCATCTGGTTCAGTGTTCGATCTGGTTATAAAAACATTGATATTTACATAAATATTTGCAGTTCCCATTGATTACATGATGTGAAAATAACTTTTATATTAGGGGTATCAATATATTAGATAATATCACCCCAGGTATTTTGAAGCCGGATGACCCGCTACCCGTTGAAGACCCAGACCCGATGGTTTCTGTTGACCCGCAAGATGACGTCATGCATAGATAAGGCTAGTTGAAGAATGCACGTGGGAATTATCATCATGCAAGTTTATCTCCATTTTATTTGAATTTCAAGTTATTCCTTTTGTTTAGTATTTTCCTTGTTCGTTGGTTTGTTTTCTATCTTTCAGTTTTGAACTACCTATTTATTTTCCTTGTTTACGTGAATGGAGATGATGATTGATTTTGTGTGAAACTTCTTTGTTACTTTCTCTCTTTCTAATACTCGAATCCTCAACGAGCTGCACCATTTTGGTATCAAAGCTCAGAGATACCTAATGGCTGGACGTGGAAAAATTACTCGTAACAACGCCGATGGAGGCAACGAAGGTGTAACATGAGATCCACGTGATGATGAGATCGAGAGGCTGCAACAATGGGTACGAGAGTTGGAACTACAATACGAGGACCCCAATGAGGAGACCGAATCGGATGTCAATGTCCGGGACGTTGGCTACGAGGAGGGTAATCCCTTGGTAGACCCCGTTACCTTAACCATGAATCGGATCCCTTCCGGAATCTTGGTTTGCGGATCGAGATACCTGAATTTGAAGGTCGCGCCCAACCCGATGAGTTCATTGACTGGTTGAGCACGGTTGAACGGGTTTTTGACCTTCGAGACATTCCCGACAACCTCAAGGTGAAACTAGTCGCTATCAAGCTACGAAAATATGCATCCCTTTGGTGGGATCATGTTCGAAAGAAACGACATCAGGAAGGTAAATCTAAGGTGGAAACATGGTCCAAGATGAGAAAGCTCCTACAAGCAAAATTCATTCCTGTTAACTATCGGCAGGATGCTTTCTTTGAATACCATAACATTGCCCAACGGGATTCCTCCGTTGAAGAACTTATTGCTGAATTTGATAGGTTAAGGATGAGATGCGCGGTTAAAAGAGATGAAGAACAGGTGATTGCATAATTTTTTGGAGCCTTGCGCCCCGACATTGCCGACATCATCCATCTCCAACAATTCTGGACTCTTAATGATGTTTACCGGCTTGCCCTTAAAGTTGAGAAGCAATTAAAGAACAAAGGGAAGTCTGTGACTATTCGATCATCGAGCTGGACCCTCACGTTCTCGTCTCCTGTTAGTAAACCATTCCCAACCAAAGCGGAGGTTCCTGCCACTACGGCTCCGAGTTCGAATACACGACCTAATCGTTGTTTTAAATGCCAAGGTTTGGGTGACTTCACTCGCGAGTGCCCTAACAAACAACTCGTAACCTTTGTTGATGACCCTCTTCCTACTTATGACACCGACGGGGCTGATGACGAGGCCCGTAGTGACAACGAAATCATTTATCCCGATCGAGGCAAGGCCTTGAATACCCAACGAGTCCTTAGCACTATTGTTGGAAAAAACGGTGATGATACCCTTTGGCTTAGAAATAATAATTTTTGAACACAATGTACAACCAAAGGGAAGGTGTGCAGCGTTGTTATGGATGGGGGTAGCTCATAGCTGTGAGAATATGGTTGCAACTAGTATGGTTGAAAAATTGGAGGCACA
>NW_027503130.1:0-36995 GCF_021521415.1 Bidens hawaiensis | reverse complement strand
GACACATTCTCCTTTTTTCCAGATTTGGAAGAAGAATTTATTACAAAGACTGTTCAAACAACTGACGATGAACTAGATTTGAAACTTATTAGTACTCGAGCCCATCTCACTGGAATGAAGATGAGCACTCAATACTAAAGTGCGAGCGATTTGTGGAATGGGAGTATTGGCAAGACAACCCTTGCCCAATATATTTTACAACTCAAACAAGAACAACTTTGAATGCAGCTCTTTTTTGAGAGATAGGAAAATACCACAAAGATATTTCTGGCTTGCTAGGACGACAGAAACAACTTCTTACAGACATTGTAGGACGCATCGATAAAACCATATCTTGTGTTGATGAGGGTACAGCTAGATTAGTGTTGTCTTACGAAGGAAAAAAGTGCTTATAGTTCTGGATAACATAGATGAACGTGACGAATTAGATGCTTACTTGGAACAAGTGTTTTCCATCCATAAACCAAGATTATAATACAACAAGGCTTCTAGATATATATGTAGGGGTATTTTTTGCCCATGAGAAGCCCAACAAATATTATCTTACACGGGTTAATACTATTATTTTATTAATTAGTATTTAGTAATAAAAGAGAAAGAAAAAAAAAATATTTATTTATTTCTTTTTGTTACTGATCACGTGACAAACAAATCAAATTCCTTTGATTTGGATGGTGACCACATGTTGTGGGCTTTTGGAGTTTGGTGGGCTGCGAGACGTGAATAACAAGAACAAAACATTATTATAAAGGGTTTTTCTGGTGATTGATATATATTACAGCCGAAACACACAAATATTCTTTGGTGTTTCTCTACTGCCATCGACGTAGAGAAGTTTTTGTGATTCACGCTTTTGGTAATTTGGTGAAGATAAGAGACGTGCCAGAGATCGATTCATTCTCTCGTTGGTGATACCTCTTACTCGTTTCTTTTATAGTTTGGTTACATATACTTGAAGATTCTTTTTGTACCAAGTATATGATAATTTGTGTATGCTCTAGTTTTATGTAGAGAAGAACTTTTGTATTGTTATTATTGGTGATAGTGGATTTGAAGCGCTCTAGTAGTCCCGTGGTTTTATACTCTCGCCTTGAAAGGTTTTTCACGCTAAAATTATTGTGTTATATTTACTTTTAAATACCCTATTTGTTTGCATCTCATTGGTTCATTCGGGTCGGTAAAAGTTTAGCCAAACGAAGTTTAATTCCGCAATTTTGTTTACCATTCGTGGCTAGGTGGTCGTTTTTCCAACAGAGTGGTATCAGAGCTTCGGCTCTTGTTCTTGGGTTTAGACTTGTTTGAACGATGGAAGCTAATACGGGTAGTATGGTAAGTTTGAAATGGTTCTAATTATCATGTTTGGAAAGGCAAGATGGAAGACCTTCTTTATGTGAAAGATTATTATTTGCCTGTTTTTAGTACCGATAAACCTGAAGATAAAACTGATGAAGAATGGAATATGTTGCATTGGAAGGTTTGCGGGTATATTCGGCAATGGGTTGATGATAATGTTTTGAACCATATTAGCGGGGAGAGTCATGCTCGTACTCTATGGACCAAGCTTGAAGAGTTGTATGCTCGAAGAACGGGAACAATAAGTTGTTCTTGATTAAACAATTGATAAACTTGGAAATACCGTGATGGAACTCCTGTTAATGATCATTTGAATGTTTTTCAGGGTGTTATTAATCAGCTTGCAGGTATGGGTATTAAGTTTGAAAACGAGATACAAGGTGTATGGCTTCTTGGTACGTTACCGGATTATTGGGAGACTTTTAGGACATCGTTGTCCAACTCCGCAGCGAACAGTATTATCACTATGGAATTGGCAAAAGGTAATATTATAAATGAAGAGATGAGAAGAAAGTCACAAGGTTCCTCTTCACATTCAGAGCCTTGGTTACCGAAAATAGGGGAGAAGCCATAGCAGAGGTCCGAGTAATAAAGCAAAGCACCGCAGTAAGTCTAGAGGGAAGTTTGAAGAATTTGAGTGTCATCATTGTGGCAGAAAAGGGCACACAATAAATGTGACACCCGGTAATTTCCCAAACCCATAAACCAAGTAACCAACCTAATTATTAGGAGATTGTGAATGTTATGCGCGCCATTATCAGCACGGGCATATGTTATATGCGCCATGCGCGGATGCGATGCGCGCCATGTTAGGATCAGCGCGGGTATATGTTATGTGCGCCACTCGCACAGGTTTTGTGTTTTCATAACTTAATTTCATGTCGTTTGTCTAATGGGTTAGCCGCCCCGCTTGATGCTAAGGCGGGTGCATACCTCTTCAATAATCAAATCATTTATGCGCGCGCGGAAAAAGGGAACTAACCTCCCCGCATGGCGGGAACATTGAGAGCTAGTTTGTTTGAAGCTCCAAGATGGAATTGACATCAACATAACTGATCACTATGTTGAAATACCAAGACCTCATGGAGAATCTACAAATGAAACTCAACGTCCCTGACACGAGAAGGTTACGCACCTACCCGCATCAAATAAAAAGGAGTTATGTGCGACACCTGCGGGAAGAATCCCTCGGGACACCTTAAAACTAAACCCTTTACGCATGAACGTCTGCACAGAAACCAACCACCTTTTCGCTTAAATCAAAAGTTCACCCTGTTAATAAACTCTGAGAACGCTGGTTCCAGCAGAGCCAGATGGACCCGCAGGATTCCTTATAAGGACGCCTGCGCAGTGATACGCGCAGGATTTCGTTACAAGGACGCTTGCGCGAAGACCAACTGGAGCCGCCGGACCCACAACGTTCAAAGAAATGGCCTTCACGCAGAAGGCTATACGCGCAATGCTACACGCACCAAAACACTTAGTCTATTCTTCAGATGTAAGGGGATTACCCCCGCCCAGAAAGAACCAGTTGCGTGTTTCAGAGATTTTTACCTTTTGACTGCACACTGACAACGGTACCAGGAAAAGTATACTGTAACACGAAATGTCAGCTGTCAGCCGCACCTACTCTCACCAACCACAGTCCTGCATGTACTGTCAAATCCATCAGAATCTTTATAACCACTCCCTAGGACCATCACCCCCATCCCTAAATAAATAATAATAATAAACCCCATACCTTGTCATCATTACACCCAATATAAATAAGATTTCAATCCCCTAAATCAAGGGATTGTGTTCCCTTGAATTTGCCTATAAATAAGTATCAATTCTTGAATAAAAATATCACACAAACACACTTCAAAACTCCTCTCTTAAACCTGTAATTCTGCACTAACCATCTCCCGAGCATCCGTTTCCATCACTAGGTAAGCCGAAACTTTAGTCTTAAGATTTACTTTCCTGACCAACCCTTATAATCTTCGATTTCTTGATCTTAATATACATGTTTCTTGTTATTTAAACATATTTTAGACTTCCAATTTCGAGGCTAACATCAGGAAACCCGAATCTCGTTTAATCTCTCTCTAAACCATCACTTAACAAGAATCACAGGTGAGTCTCACAGCCCCTATTTTCACTATTTTTAAACTGTTTTCGGGGCGAGGACACGTGTTTAAATTATGTTTTATCATGGTAATATTTACAAGCAATGCAAACGATTATCTGTTCATGGTGTTATCTTGGTTTTCAATGTGAGGTGCGCAAGATTTAGAAAGTGATCACTTCGTCAATGGAACTCTAAGGGTAGGGACTACTGTGTTTGATCAACCCACTAGTAGGGGTCGCACCTCTTTGCATAGACGAGTGCCTAGTATGGTCATGGGGTAGTACTACTGGCTGTAAGCCCGCTCGTAGGGGTCGCACCTCTTTGCATGGACGAGCGCCTAGTTTTCCGAGCACAACGTCCAGCGCGTAACCCGCGGGACGGTATGTTTTAGCTCGTAGTGGCAGCGCCACTTTGCATGGACGAGCACGGTTTTCAGAAATGTCCGCGCGTAACCCGCGGGACGGTTTTATCAAGCATATGTTTTAATGGTGTTATCAGAAATATGTTTCAAGATGGTTTTATCAAGGATATGTTGCAATACGATTTATCAAGTCACCAAAACTTGTGAACTCACTCAGTTTATACTGATTCAAATGTTTTTACGTGTCTTTCAGGTGATAATTAGTAGCGCAAGGAGTCACACATAGAGCACTTCACGCAGAACATCTATAAAAATGGTTTTTGAAAGATTTTAGTTCTATCCCTTCCACACGCGTGGTTGTTCCCAGCCGTGTAAGGGGATATGGCGCGGAAATCTTCAACGTTTTTCATAGGTGGATGTTTTTATATGTAATTCTAAACAATGTAATGTATTTTGTACTAGACATTTCATGCGCAATGGAAAATTTATTGAATGTTTGCAATGACCCCGTGCTTGATTATCAATTCCCACTCGCGCGCACCCCGGTTGTTTCCGCCGTTTAGGGCCGGGTGTGACAGATTGTATCAGAGCACTGGTTATAGCGAACTAGGAAAGAAGTTTTAACCTAGACTATAACCGTAAGGGAATCGCATGAAATATTTTGCAAAGAAAATATTTTCAAAAGAAAAACCACACACACACTTAGGAACACGGGTCACACAATGTCTAGTGAACACTAAGGATAAGAACATTACGTGCTCAGGGTACATGCGCTAAGTTGATATATTTTCGTTCTCTTTTAAGAAAAACGAGAATGCCTCCAACCAGAGCCAAGGGAATTACCATGACACCCGAGGAACTCGCAGAAATAATCGCACAGGCGATCGCAACGCATGAGGCCAGCAAGGCCGAATCAAGTCAGGGTCGTCAAGAGACCGAAACCCCAGAACCCGAATCAGGAGCTTTGGACAAAGGATGCTCCTATAAGACATTTATGGCCTGTAAGCCTTGGCCATTCAAGGGCACCGAAGGGCCATTGGGCTCTACAACTGGATCGACAAAATGGAGACGGTTCTCTCCATTAGCGGGTGTAGTGAAAATCAAAAGGTCCTTTACGCGACCTGCATGTTTCAAGAAGCGGCCTCGTCTTGGTGGAAGCTTCAAGTGAAAACATTGGGACGAGAAGTTGCTCTCCACAAGACCTGGGAGGAGCTGAAGGAAATGATGATGAAAAAGTTCTGCTCTCGCGCCGAAATCAGAGTCTACAGCAGGAATTTTGGAACCACGCCATGATAGGAACTGATATCGACGCCTACAACAACCGATTCAACGAACTTTGCCAGATGGTGCCGGATATGGCGAACACGGAGGAGAAAAAGATAGAGAGGTATATCTTTGGGTTACCCATGTTATCAGAGTTCCGCTCAATGCCGCAGCGCCTCCAACCTTTGATGAGGCAGTGGCGTGGGCCATCACTCTTACAAGAGATACGGTCCGTGCGGCATGTTGACCTCGCGCGGGAACGAGCAGCGAACCTCTGTCCCCAAGAGAAAATGGAACTCTCACCACCGAGGGACCGACTCCAAGCAACCACCATTCAAGAGACAGGAGAGCGTAAGGGCTTACGCGATACAAGCCCTGGAGCCATCACGAAAAGGGTATAATGGGCCTCGCCCATGGTGCAGCAGATGCAAGTATCACCACGAGGGTGAATGCGCAAGCATCGTATGCGCCAAATGTAGCAGACCAGGGCACAAGGCGATAAACTGCCATAAGGAAGCTGGAGCAAACGACAACTGCTACGCATGCGGGAAGCCAGGACATTTCAGTCGGGATTGCCGCAAAAGAGAAACCAAGCTCGCGGGAGAGCTTTGTGATCGGCGCGGGCGAAGCAAAAGAAGAACCGAATGTGGTAACCGGTACGTTTCTACTTAACGACCATTTTGCATCTGTCTTATTTGATACTGCGCTGACCTAAGTTTCATATCCACTGAGTTTAAAAACTCCCTAGCCTAGCAACCAGTAGGCTAGACACGCCTTATACTATAGAACTAGCCAATGGTAGGCAGATGCGCGTGAACGAGAGGACTGAGCAATGTGTATTGGTCATGGGAGGTCACGGATTCAATATTAACTTATTGCCGATAGACTTGGGAAGTTTTGACATTGTGGTAGGCATGGATTGGTTAGTCGAGAACCACGCGGAAATTATTTGCCATGAGAAGCAGGTTCGGATCCTACTGTTGAGCGGGGAAACCTTAGTAATTCAAGGGGAAAGAAGTGGAGTTGCGATAAAACTTCATTTCGTGTCTAAAGGCGCGCAAGTGCCTGAGGAAAGGATGCTACGCCTTCCTGGCGCACGTAGTAGAGAAGAAAGGAGATGAACGAAAGGTTGAAGACTTACCAGTGGTGCGCGGAATTTCCAGAAGTTTTCCCTGAAGATTTGCCCGGATTACCGCCACCCAGCGACAAGTCGAGCTTCGAATCGACTTGGTTCCAGGAGCTGCACCAGTAACTCGAGCACCTTATCGACTAGCTCCATCCGAGATGCAAGAGCTATCCAATCAGTTGCAGGAACTATTGGATAAGGGCTTCATACGCCAAGCTTTTCACCCTGGGGAGCTCCAGTACTATTTGTAAAGAAGAAGGATGGTTCATTTAGAATGTGTATTGACTACAGGGAACTGAACAAGCTGACAGTCAAGAATCGGTACCCCTTACCGAGGATTGACGACTTATTTGATCAGTTGCAGGGATCCAGTTATTACTCGAAGATAGATCTACGGTCAGGTTACCACCAACTTAGGGTCCATGAGGAAGACGTGCCGAAGACAGCCTTCCGAACTAGATACGGCCATTATGAGTTCTTAGTGATGCTTTCGGGCTAACTAATGCGCCGGCTGTATTCATGGATCTGATGAACCGTGTGTGCAAACCATACTTGGATAAGTTTGTGATTGTATTTATAGATGATATTCTGGTTTACTCCCGAACCAGAGCTGAGCATGAACAACATCTGAGATTAATTTTGGAGTTGCTGAAGAAAGAAAAGTTGTATGCAAAGTTTTCTAAATGTGAGTTTTGGCTTAGAGAGGTTCACTTTCTCGGTCACGTTGTAAACGAGAAAGGAATACACGTCGATCCTTCCAAGGTCAAAGCCATCGAGAATTGGGAAACGCCAAAAACACCAACTGAGGTGAGGCAATTCCTAGGACTAGCTGGCTACTATCGACGTTTCATTGAGAACTTCTCCAAGATAGCTTTACCTCTGACTGCGCTAACTCAGAAAGATAAGAAGTTTGATTGGGGCGAAAACCAGGAAGCAGCGTTTCAAATGTTAAAGCAAAAGTTATGTAGTGCGCCAATTTTTGTCGCTACCCGAGGGGACGGACGACATCGTCGTCTACTGCGACGCTTCACATCAAGGACTCGGATGTGTCCTTATGCAGAGAAACAAAGTCATAGCGTATGCCTCTCGTCAACTCAAGGTCAATGAAAGGAATTATACAACGCATGATCTGGAACTTGGAGCAGTTGTTTTCGCGCTAAAGATTTGGCGCCATTATCTTATGGTACAAAGTGTTTGATTTTTACGGATCACAGAAGCCTTCAACATATATTTGATCAAAAGGATTTAAACATGAGGCAACGAAGATGGGTTGAATTACTGAATGATTATGATTGTGAAATAAAGTATCATCCTGGAAAGGCGAATGTGGTAGCAGACGCTTTAAGTAGGAAAGAGCGAGCAAAGACGCTACGAGTTAAGGCTCTAAGATTGACCATATCGCGCAGACCTCACTACCCCGCATCCGAGAAGCTCAACAAGAAGCCTTGAAATCAGAGTTTGTCAAGAACGAATCCCTTGGGGTATGATTAAGAATTTGGAGCTCAAAGAGAACGACACTCGATATTTTGCTAAACCGCATATGGGTCCCTCTCAAAGGAGGATTGCGCGAGCAAGTGTTAAACGAAGCTCACAAAACGCGGTATTCCGTACATCCTGGCGCAGACAAGATGTACCAAGATGTTAAAGCGCTGTATTGGTGGCCCAATCTTAAGGCGACATCGCGACGTATGTCAGTAAGTGCCTGACGTGTTCGAAGGTGAAGCTGAATACCAGAAACCGTCGGGGTTGCTTCAACAGCCAGAAATTCCCATGTGGGAAGTGGGAACAAATCTCCATGGACTTCATTACCAAACTGCCAAGGACACCTGGGGTTACAACACGATTTGGGTTATTGTAGACCGGCTAACTAAGTCAGCACACTTCCTGCCGATCAAGGAACCGATAAGATGGAAAAGTTAGCCCGATTGTATATTCGAGAAGTAGTTTCAAAACACGGAGTTCTGGTATCCATCATTTCTGATAGAGATAGTCGTTTCACCTCAAGATTTTGGAGATCGTTACAAGGGGCTTTAGGTACTCGTCTTGACATGAGTACGGCATATCATCCCCAAACGGATGGGCAAAGCGAGCGAACAATCCAGACATTGGAAGATATGTTGCGCGCTGTGCGCAATCGATTTCGGGGGTAGCTGGAATACTCATCTCCCATTGGTTGAATTTTCATACAATAACAGTTATCACACAAGCCTCAAGGCTGCGCCATTTGAAGCCTTGTATGGGCGCAAGTGTAGGTCCCCACTGTGTTGGACTGAAGTGGGTGACAAGCAAATGACTGGTCCAGAAATGATCCAAGAAACGACGGACAAAATTTTCCAGATACGGGATCGCCTTAAGGCAGCACGCGACAGACAGAAAAGCTATGCAGATGTGAGAAGAAAACCGTTGGAATTTCAAGTAGGGTATAGAGTACTTTTGAAAGTCTCTCCATGGAAGGGAGTCCCCCGTTTCGGCAAGCGAGGAAAGTTAAATCCGCGATACATCGGAGCATTTGAGATCCTGGAAAGGATCAGTCCAGTTGCTTATAAACTCCATTTACCCGCCGAACTTAGTGGAGTTCACGACACGTTTCATGTGTCCAACCTCAAGAAGTGCTTATCTGATGAAACGTTAATTTTACCATTGGACGAGGTTCATATCGACAAACAGCTACACTTCGTGGAAGAGCCTATAGCAGTAACCGATTGAAAAGAACAAAAGTTGCGAAGAAGCCGAATCAAGTTAGTAAAGGTTCAATGGAACTCAAAGCGTGGACCTGAATTCACTTGGGAAAGAGAAGACCAAATGCGCAAAAAGTACCCATACCTCTTTCAAAGAATAGCTCCTACCAGCGACACCTCCTAAATTTCGGGACGAAATTCTCCTAACAGGGGGAGAATGTGACACCCGGTAATTTCCCAAACCCATAAACCAAGTAACCAACCTAATTATTAGGAGATTGTGAATGTTATGCGCGCCATTATCAGCACGGGCATATGTTATATGCGCCATGCGCGGATGCGATGCGCGCCATGTTAGGATCAGCGCGGGTATATGTTATGTGCGCCACGCGCACAGGTTTTGTGTTTTCATAACTTAATTTCATGTCGTTTGTCTAATGGGTTAGCCGCCCCGCTTGATGCTAAGGCGGGTGCATACCTCTTCAATAATCAAATCATTTATGCGCGCGCGGAAAAAGGGAACTAACCTCCCCGCATGGCGGGAACATTGAGAGCTAGTTTGTTTGAAGCTCCAAGATGGAATTGACTTCAACATAACTGATCACTATGTTGAAATACCAAGACCTCATGGAGAATCTACAAATGAAACTCAACGTCCCTGACTACGAGAAGGTTACGCACCTACCCGCATCAAATAAAAAGGAGTTATGTGCGACACCTGCGGGAAGAATCCCCGCGGGACACCTTAAAACTAAACCCTTTACGCATGAACGTCTGCACAGAAACCAACCACCTTTTCGCTTAAATCCAAAAGTTCACCCTTTTAATAAACTCTGAGAACGCTGGTTCCAGCAGAGCCAGATGGACCCGCAGGATTCCTTATAAGGACGCCTGCGCAGTGATACGCGCAGGATTCGTTACAAGGACGCTTGCGCGAAGACCAACTGGAGCCGCCGGACCCACAACGTTCAAAGAAATGGCTTTCACGCAGAAGGCTACACGCACAAAACACTTAGTCTATTCTTCAGATGTAAGGGGATTACCCCCGCCCAGAAAGAACCAGTTGCGTGTTTCAGAGATTTTTACCTTTTGACTGCACACTGACAACAGTACCAGGAAAAGTATACTGTAACACGAAATGTCAGCTGTCAGCCGCACCTACTCTCACCAACCACAGTCCTGCATGTACTGTCAAATCCATCAGAATCTTTATAACCACTCCCTAGGACCATCACCCCCATCCCTAAATAAATAATAATAATAAACCCCATACCTTGTCATCATTACACCCAATATAAATAAGATTTCAATCCCCTAAATCAAGGGATTGTGTTCCCTTGAATTTGCCTATAAATAAGTATCAATTCTTGAATAAAAATATCACACAAACACACTTCAAACTCCTCTCTTAAACTTGTAATTCTGCACTAACCATCTCCCGAGCATCCGTTTCCAGTTCCGTTTCCATCACTAGGTAAGCCGAAACTTTAGTCTTAAGATTTACTTTCCTGACCAACCCTTATAATCTTCGATTTCTTGATCTTAATATACATGTTTCTTGTTATTTAAACATATTTTAGACTTCCAATTTCGAGGCTAACATCAGGAAACCTGAATCTCGTTTAATCTCTCTCTAAACCATCACTTAACAAGAATCACAGGTGAGTCTCACAGCCCCTATTTTCACTATTTTTAAACTGTTTTCGGGGCGAGGGACACGTGTTTAAATTATGTTTTATCATGGTATATTTACAAGCAATGCAAACGATTATCTGTTCATGGTGTTTATCTTGGTTTTCAATGTGAGTGCGCAAGATTTAGAAAGTGATCACTTCGTCAATGGAACTCTAAGGGTAGGGACTACTGTGTTTGATCAACCCACTCGTAGGGGTCGCACCTCTTTGCATAGACGAGTGCCTAGTATGGTCATGGGGTAGTACTACTGGCTGCAAAGCCCGCTCGTAGGGGTCGCACCTCTTTGCATGGACGAGCGCCTAGTTTTCCGAGCACAACGTCCGCGCGTAACCCGCGGGACGGTATTGTTTTAGCTCGTAGTGGCAGCGCCACTTTGCATGGACGAGCACGGTTTTCAAAAATGTCCGCGCGTAACCCGCGGGACGGTTTTATCAAGCATATGTTTTAATGGTGTTATCAGAAATATGTTTCAATATGGTTTTATCAAGGATATGTTGCAATACGATTTATCAAGTCACCAAAACTTGTGAACTCACTCAGTTTATACTGATTCAAATGTTTTTACGTGTCTTTCAGGTGATAATTAGTAGCGCAAGGAGTCACACATAGAGCACTTCACGCAGAACATCTATAAAAATGGTTTTTGGAAGATTTTAGTTCTATCCCTTCCACACGCGTGGTTGTTCCCGCCGTGTAAGGGGATATGGCGCGGAAATCTTCAACGTTTTTCATATGTGGATGTTTTTATATGTAATTCTAAACAATGTAATGTATTTTGTACTAGACATTTCATGCGCAATGGAAAATTTATTTGAATGTTTGCAATGACCCGTGCTTGATTATCAATTCCCACTCGCGCGCACCCGGCTGTTTCCGCCGTTTAGGGCCGTGTGTGACAATAAAATATTGCAGACAACAATAAAAAGAACAACTACAAGAAAGACGACGGTGATGAAGGTACTTTTGAAACTAACACTGCCACCGAAGAGTTTCATATTTGTTGTGATTATGATAGGGTGAACATTGCACGTGATGATTCGAGTTGGGTTGTTGACAGTGGTGCTACTTGTCATGTGACATCACAAAGGGATTTTTATTCATCTTATACTCCTGGTGATTTTGGGAATGTCAAGATGGGTAATAATGGGCTATCAAAGATCGTTGGTGTTGGGGATGTTTGTTTGAAGTTTGATACTGGGATGGATTTGGTTTTACACAATGTGAAACATGTTCCAGATATTAGACTTAATTTGATCTCCGCGGTCACATTAGATGATGATGGTTTCCACAGTACCTTTGGTGGTGAAATTTGGAAACTCACTCGTGGTTCGTTGATCGTGGCAAGAGGTGAAAGAACTTCAAAGTTGTACATGGCACATCCAAAGATTTCCAGAGACTCGGTTAATTCATTGATGAATTCTAATGCGACTGATATGTGGCATAAGTGACTTGCGCACATGAGTGAAAAGGGGATGTCTATTTTATTGAAGAAATATGCCTTGTCCGGTGTGAAAGATGTTCATTTGAAGAAGTGTTCTCATTGTATGAATGGTACGTAAGCAAAAGAGAGTTTCTTTTCATAGTCATCCGCCTCATAGAAAAGAAAGTATACTTGACTTGGTGCATTTAGACGTATGTGGTCCTATGAATACTAGAACACTTGGGGGCTGCTTATATTTTGTCACATTTATAGACGATCATTCGAGGAAGGTATGGGTTTATACTTTAAAGTCTAAAGATCAAGTATTTGATGTGTTTAAGCAGTTTCATGCCCTAGTTGAGAGACAGACTGGGAAGAAGCTTAAGTGTGTTCGTACAGATAATGGAGGTGAATCCATTGGTCCTTTTAATGCTTATTGTAGAGAGAAGGGTATTCGACACCAAAGGCCACCTCCAAAGACACCACAGTTGAATGGTTTAGAGGAACGGATGAACAGAACCTTGGTTGAAAGGTTTAAGTGTTTGCTCTAACATGCAGGGTTGCCTAATTACTTTTGGGAGAAGCTTTACATACATCGGTACATGTTATTAACCTTACTCCTTGTATTCCTTTGCATAATGATGTTCCAGACAGGGTTTGGAGTGACAAAGATGTTTCGTATCGTCATTTGCGGGTCTTTGGATGCAAAGCGTTTGTGCATATTCCCAAAGACGAAAGATCAAAGCTTGATGTGAAGTCCAGACAGTGTATATTCCTTGGTTATGGGCAAGATGAGTTTGGATACAGGTTATATGATCCAGCTTCAAAGAAGCTTGTTAGAAGTCGTGATGTTGTGTTTGTGGAAGATGAGAGTTTGAAAGATATTGAGAAAACACAGGTAGTTCCTCAGTACACTGATGATCTCATTGATTTGGATCTTATTCCTACTCAACAATTTGAGCCACATCACGAAGATGGTATTCAAAATGACGAAGAACATGGTACCGATAATGTTGATAATCAAGAGCAGGTAGAGTTGGATGATGATATTCATCCTGAGTTACCAATAGATATGCCTGCATTTGTCCCACTGTAACACCCCGCAACCGCAGCAGAAACGTAAACGGGATGCGACAGACACCTCTGATATCAACCACATTGTTTATAAAGAAAATTGAATACATTACTAAACTTCAAATTACATTATCTCGTATTTCATTACCATCTAGGTGATACACACATCATACACTACGATACATAATTCTGTTTATTATAATGTATCCTAACATCCCGCCCGCAAATCTTACACACATCAAGCACTTAGCACGTAAGCAATCACTTCATCTTAATTGTACCTGAAAAGCATGTGAGAAAACGGGTCAACTACGAATAGTTGGTGAGTTTCACAATTTGAGTAAACCATGATAAATCCATATCAAAATATAATATTATCTGGGGATACTGTTAACCCAGTACTGTATCCATTCCGGGGGCAATGTTAACCCAGAAACACTTCTAGGGACATCTGGGGACACTGTTAACCCAGTACTGTACCCATTTCGGGGCAATGTTAACCCAGAAACACTTCTAGAGACATCTGGGGACACTGTTAACCCAGCACTGTACCCATTCCGTACGATTCCCGTACAATCAAATATCTATAAATACACGCAAATCCATGCGTTCAGTATGTACTTAAATATTTCAATAGTAACATGCTTTCCGCCCCGGGAAAATATTTGAAAACAATTCAGAAAAAAGGGGCTCGTGAAACTCACCTTAGTACATGCAAGCAGGTAACAACAATCATTATCAATTAACACGTCCAATCTGTAATATGATCCCTACGATCGTTATTATACAATTACTGTTTATATAATCTTTAACCTTATCAATCGGTACATCTGGGGACACTGTTAACCCAGTACTGTACCTGTTCCGGGGGCAATGTTAACCCAAAAACACTTCTAGAGACATCTGGGGACACTGTTAACCCAGCACTGTACCCATTCCGTACGATTCCCGTACAATCAAATATCTATAAATACACGCAAATCCATGCATTCAGTATGTACTTAAACATTTCAATAGTAACATGCTTTCCGCCCCAGGAAAATATTTGAAAACAATTCAGAAAAAAGGGGCTCGTGAAACTCACCTTAGCACATGCAAGCAGGTAACAACAATCATTATCAATTAACACGTCCAATCTGTAATATGATCCCTACGATCGTTATTATACAATTATTGATTATATAATCTTTAACCTTATCAATCGGTACATCTGGGGACACTGTTAACCCAGTACTGTACCTGTTCCGGGAGCAATGATAACCCAGAAACACTTCTCCGGACTCAGATTGTGATGTCGTTTAGAGTTCCATGGTCACAATTATTATTAGTCGTTTTTCTCGTTTTGCGTGCCTAGCACGGTTATCCGTTTTTACGTTTAAAAAATGAGTTTGGTCACACACGACCCGAGAGTAGTGGTTGACTGATAATTTAGTTTAAGTTGTGAAATTAGAGCTCGGTTTAGACGCCCCGTTTGGCCGCGGGACCCGTTTCCGTCTTTAGCGTACCGGAAACTGTTAAAATAGGTTAAAATTACTCAAATCATCCGAATTATTTTTGGATGATTCATTTTTACTTGTTTAACTCAATTATATGAAAATAGTTCATTTTTAGGGTTTTTATACACCAGTCAGCTCGTTTAAGCGAGCTTTACCGGTTTACTCGTTTTAAGATTTAAAAGTTTGTTTTTGCACAAATAATTATCCGTTTAATCTCGGATCTTGAAATTTTGTACAAATGACTTTTTGACAGTGGGGAATTTTATAAAAATATTTTCAGAATTAATTTTTATATTTAAAATTTATTTATCTATTTTTAAACACCATTTAAACACTAAATATGTCGTAAATACCAAACGATCTTAGAAAAATCCCAAATTTCTCCTGGATGTCCCCTGCCATCCACATAGTCCCCTGTAATTCTTCCAGAACCAAAATCTTCCTTTTACATGCCATTTTCATTAAAACCGAGCTAGAAAACCCTAGAACTCGTTTAACTGAAAAGCCTACTTAGACTTCTCCAACGGACCTCAAATTTTGTGTGTGACTTATACATGATATAAAAAGATTATCTGAAAGTTTCCAGAATTTTTCATGATATTTAACTATGTTTCACCATTTTGGGCCAAAACCGAGCATTAAATTCACCAAATATTCATCCTTTATCCAAAAATTCCCAAAAATTCACAGAACTCATATTTTCATGTGTTTAACACCTCTGTAAAATTTCATAACCTAACTCTAAAGCATCAACAATCTGTCCAAATCTCCAAAACCGTACATAAACCGAATATACCTTTCGTTTTCCGCCACTACAAGCTACAAACTCGTCTTTCCGCGTTATCTACCACTAAATACAGAACCTACAACCAACATACCTCAATTCCAAGCAAGTTACACTCACGATCAAGCCTCTTACACTATAGTTTCGGTTATGATTCAAAAACAAAGATTTAAACCGTAAAAATTCGTTTTGGTCCGTTTAACTCCTTTCTTGGACCAAGATCCCTTGTATAACCCGTATACATCACTTGATCATGCAAGAATCGGTTTTCATCATTGAAACCTCATTTTCTTGCAATCCAACTCAAGAAACGAAGATGGAAACGTGATTAACTCGATTCTTTACCTTGTTTTCTTGCTCCAAAATCTCGGTTTTGGATCTTGATCTTGAGAGGAAGAGATGGATGTTGGATATCTTGATGAAAAAAAAGAAATGAAGGCTAGGGGAGTGATCCCCAATCCGATCGGCATATGATGGGGGGTGGGGTGGGACCCACCTCTTCATTTTAGGCCACATATTTGGATTCTCGTAATCCGGATAATGTTTTGGATAATCTGGTTCAGTTCGTTTTTCGGTTAAATGTTTAATTCGGCTTAAAACAAGGCTAAAACGGTCGTTTTTCGGCTTAAAAATGAAATTTATATAAAACCGATTTAAAAACTTTAAAAACTTAAACCATGACATTTATTAACTTAAAACATCATATCATTAATTATCGCGCATTTTTATCGGCTTGATCGATCATCTCTTGCTCGGTTTGGTATTAAAGGTTTCGTTTAACGTACCGACGTACCATTAAATTGAAATTCTTTTTCTGTACCGTACTTTACTTATCCCGAAGCATTAATGCTTCGTAAAATCATTAAATATCATATATCTCGTCTATAATTGAACCCTCGATTCGTTCAGGTTTCAATAACTATCGATCGGTTAATCGCATATTCAATGCGATGAATTATATATTCACGTACAATCAATACAGCGAACCATGTATTCTCGTATAATTACTATGGTAATTAATGTACCCGACATTAAATATGACGTAACTATCGTCTACCGGTTAGGGTATACCGGGTTTCGTCGGAATCGTTACATTCTCCCCCCGTTAAGAAATTTCGTCCTCGAAATTTTACACGTCCACTATCCCTTTCCGAGAGAAAGGTGGGGGTTTTTCCTTCAGAATTCACCCTCGCGTTACCAGGTATAATCTGGTCCTCGTTGTGAATTCCACTTAATCTTAATCAATAAAGTTTGGTGTGTCCAAACTGTTTAGTTTTCCCGTCTACTATCTCTACGAAATTATTTATGATATCAAGCACGTCTTCTATGATTATCTCCATTACCGGTACTTTCGTTGCCTCATCGCCTAAGTACTTTTCAATCCGTATACATGGCAAAACATCATGTATAGTACTTAGCCCCTGGAGTACTTTAATCAATAAATTAAATGACCAATCATGGAGATAGTCTCATGAGGTCCAATATATTACGGAGCTATTTTCAGTTTTGCCAAACCTCATATCACCTCTCTAAGGTGATGCCTTAAAAATGCCTTGTCACCTCTCTCCAGTGACAATGGTTTCCTTTGAATGTTGGCATAAATCCTTTGCCAATCTCGCGCTGCTTTCAACTTATCTTAAATATTATAAATCTGATTGGTTGTTTCTCGAATCAATTCAAATCTTATGGCTTGATTGACGCCCATTTTCAATTTAACAAATTTGGTGATAATTACTTCACCCATAGAAAGCTTCAAGCTCTCGATGCTTCCTTCCCCGCCTTCCAATGATGGAAGTAGGATGACTATTTCGATCTGAAATAATTGAAAATGGTACTCTACGACAAGATACCATTTCACCATCATGAATTTGGACGAGAATTCATTGTGGTAATCGTCATGGATTGGGATGAAATGCGAGGATTGGTTAATCGATCCGCGATTACCCAATTTGCCTCATGCCTTTGATATATCTTAGGAATTTGCGTCCCGAAATCCATTGTGATTTATTCCCACTATCATTGGCGAATTTTCTGTCGTTGTGGCGTTCCCTAGGGTTTTCGGTGTGCAGCCTTATCTCTTGCATAACTTAAATATTCACCAACATACGTAACCATATATTTCTCCAAACTCGGCCATTAACAAAATCCTTTCAGATATTCGTATCATCAATAGTCTAATCCGATCCCGGATGTATGGAATATTTCGATCTATGCGCTTCGTCCACGATTAATTCACTAAGGTCATGGAGGGTCGGGATCCAAACCCAATTTTTGAAGTAGAGAATTTTGTCCACGCGTTGTACGAAATTCTTCTCATTGCCGTAAAGTCCCTCCTTTTCCAATGGTTCCTCTTTCAACGCCTCACGTTGAGCGATTCGAATCAGGTCCGAAAGGTTCGACTGGACTATCATCCCCAGCACTCGCACTCGCAATGGCTTAACCCGATCTTTCCTACTCAGGGCATCGGCTACGACGTTTGCCTTGCCGGGGTGATAACGGATGTCACAGTCATAATCGCTTAACAACTCAACCCATCTTCGTTGAATATGAGACTGCGGTCTCTTATCATCTATAAAATTTGTACATTTGCGTCGTACAAAGGATTATGAGTTGGGTAACGCTAAAAATTTTTCAATAAACTGCTGATAGTCTCCGGCTAGTCCAAAAAATTGGCGCATTTCCTTTGGCTCCTTGGGGAACTGCCAATTTTAATGGTTTCTATCTGACTTGGATCTATGTGAAATCCTTGTTGCTTTACAACATGACCAAGGGATTATGCTTTCTGTATTCAAAGTCACATTTCAAAAACTTCGCGTATAACTCCTCTTGCTTTAACACTTCCACTATTTTCCTTAAACGTCGTTCGTGCTCTTCTTTACGTTGCAAATATATCAAAATATCATCAATGAATGCTATGACAATTTGTCAAAATAAAGTTTACAGACTCGGTTTATGAGGTCCATGAATACTGCCGGCGCATTTGTTAGCCCGAAAGGCATAACTAAGAATTCATAATGGCCGTAACGAGTCCGAAACGCTGTTGTTGCAACGTCCTCCTCTTGGATTTTTCATTTGGTGATAACTATATCTAAGATCAATTTTCTAAAAATAAATCGCCCCTTGCAGTTGGTTAAATAGATCATTTACTTCGAAGAAGTGAATACCTATTCTTGATCGTCACTTTATTCAATTCTCCCTAATCAATACATATCCTAACACTTCCGTCCTTCATTTCCCAAATAACACTGGTGCACCCCAAGGTGACTAACTAGGTCGTATAAAACCTTATCCGGCGATTCTTGTAACTGATTGGATAATTCTTGCATCTCGGACGGTGCAAGTCGGTAGGGTGCTTTAGCAACAGGACCAGCTTGAGACATTAAATTGATTCTGAATTCGACCTGTCGGGTTGGCGGTAATCCAGGAAGTTCTTCTGGGAAAACTTGTGGAAATTCGCGTACCATCGGGATATCTTCTATATGTTTTCTTTTAAATACTTTGGCAATCGCGTTTGTTAAATACACTACGTCTTCTTGTCGTAAATATTATAACATCTCAAGATGAGATTAGAGTGGTAACATAATACCGTACACTTTTCTCTGTATCTAATCGCTTCATCTTCCGAATGAGAGCTTCTAATCATCTTCTTTTCATATTTGATTTCAGCTTCATGTTGAGTTAGCCAATCCATGTTAACTATTACGTCAAAACTTCTTAACTTTACTGGTCGTAGGTCAATAAGGAAAGGTTAATCGTTCAGAATAATAGGACAATTCCGAACAATTTAGTTAACCATTAGGGATTTACCGTTAGCGATTCTACAGTATAGGGTTCTATAGTTTCACTAATCGGTATATTTCCAAATGATAGGAGGTTAACAGGAACTAACTTCTATCGGCGACCGTAAAGATATCACTGAAGCCTATTGATTTAAAACTACAACATACTTAATACCACCTTAGGATCATGACGTGCTTTATTCAAATTACCCACAAAAGCACGGCTCCTTGCTTGATCAGAGGTTGCTGCTTGTCATGAGGTTCGTCTTCCAACGACACCTTGGTTCAACTTTGGGCAATTTCTCTTGAAACGTTCTGTACTGCCGCATTTATAGCAAATACAACTGTTTGGCATAATTTGGTTTCTTTGGATGGATTGTTATTGAAGTTATTGGGTTCGGAGTGGTTGTACACGAATGGGTTGGGGTTGTCGGTTCACATGTCTTCAATTGGTTCTACAATTGGGGATTACGTCCATTTTTACCACACCTGTGGCCTACTATCACTCGACATTCTTCTTCCTGCCGATAACCATATTTTCCACATTTAGGGAAGGACCCTTCATGCGGTTCATGTTTCACACCAGAACTAGTCTTAGTATAATTATGGGTTGTAGGACATACCTACTTATTCAAAAGCCTATCTTGCACTATACCGTTATCATTTCTCTTCTTTAACACTCGACGTCTCACCCAACGTCCTTCCAGTCCGCTTCCCAAAGAGTCAAATATATCAGTGCTGGCTTGTGACACAACCCTCCCAAAGGTTGTATATTTACAGGATTGACTATACTCCTTATCGATGGAGTTAGTCCCTAATATAGCGCTCACTTCGCTTAGTTTCAGGAGTAATTAGCCATGTTATCAGACATGACATTCCTTCAAACGATTAGCGTGTTCTAAGTGATCAGCACACAACATTTCTATCTTCCATAGCTCAATTTCCAACTCTGAACTCAATTACTCGAATAAAAGTGCTCTAGCACAAGAATTTTAAATTTTGACCATATCATCTGAGTAAAAATTTTCTAACTATAATTTCGTACCATCGTGTTCTATCACGATACAACATAATCTACCAACATATCTGTAGCATATTTCACTACACAATGTTCTAGACTCTTACCAATATCCTTAACCATTTCGGTCTTTTCTATCCACTCGCTAATCCATTCCTCCCTTTACCTTCAGTAAACTATTAATAATTTCCTTAACACAACCAACAAACATATCCTTCATACCGGATCTAATTCATTACGACTACTATTCATGTTTAGTTTATAACTAATACTTGTAGTCATAATAGCATTCGGTGGGACATTATCACTCTTAGTAATACCACTAAGAATTGAAATATTCATATTCATGTGATTGCTCAATCTATAATTCTGCGATCACATTTGCATCAACACTAGCAGTGATCTGTGATACGACATTCGGTATCATCATCTGCTATCTTTGAGCAATCAACTGAATCATATCAATCTCCATCGTTGGAGTTATTCTTTTTATGTCATTCTGCCGTACCCATCCTGTACGCAGTAATCAATACTAATCTCACCGTATAACTCGTTACCAGCTCAATCATAACAGCAGGTACACATACACACCAAATATTATCATACATATTACACATACCAGTATTTAGTATATATATGTCCCACAAATATAATAACATATGGACTTAACCTGACGTCGGTTAATGTTTAAATATGTTTCATAACCCTTGACACCAACTGACATATAGATCTTTCTCAACAAGGATTCATGTTTAACATGCTTGATTTCAATATCCTTCTGCAAGTCAGCATAACCGATACATGCTCACCGTGAGCACCAAACGATTATGTACCACGGAGTTATAATATCCGTGTCTATTCGTATATCCGGCATACAAGGTATACCACTTACGAACGAACAACCAACTATACTATAATGATTCCAACACCTCTTTGTGTATTGGTAATCATTCTATTCGAGTATACATGGGTATAGGCATCTAACGGATGTAAGGTTAACATAGGAAGTTGCAAGGTTCAAAGTAATCGTGCAACATGGGTTGCCTTCAAATATTATCCATTACTATTATGGGCAACTCTATCACTTGCTCAGTCAATGTCCTCAGGCGTTCTAGGTTCGCTGAAATCGGTAATTCTCGATCTGGAGGTGGTGTGACTCATGTGTTTGAGAGTGAGAAATACATATATATATTTCTATATATTATTTTATCTGCTCATTTATTATCAAATTTATTATCATTATTATTGTTATTATTTTATTTATTTATTTACCTTAATGGAATAAGAATGGGTTCAGGTACAGGTCCGTCCGTTCGTGAGGGTCGTCGGTTCGGGTGAACATAAGGGGTTATTAAGATATACAGTACCGGTGTTGGTAGGGTAAGGGATTTATAAATTTTGGTTGGGAGTGACGGTTACTAGATATTTCTGGTTAATGTCAAACGGGAGATCTAACTTGGTACCATCATAACTATGGCCCGATAAGTCAGACTTATCATCAACCGATGCTCTAGAAATTTCAGCATCCTCGGTACTTTTATTATTTCATCCCCCAGTTCCTTATCCGGGTCTTATTTCTCAATACAAGTACCCACAAGATATGCACACATATATATATATACACATTAGCACACATAAATGATATTATACACTTTACACATATGTTGCCATTTTTACCTATTAATGTACCCCGTGACTTCCCCTGAATTCCCTCGTGCGGACAAGTCTGTTATTATGTTCCGGACCATAATAGCTCACTTGTCCATCCAAGTTCATCCAGACCTCGTCACTATATATTATTAATTGATATTCAGATCCAATAATACTTGAGCTACTGGCTATATTTTAGGTATCTTTTAAAGACATCCTAATTCTTTATAACCAATGGCTCTGATACCAACTTCTGTAACACCCCGCAACCGCAGCGGAAACGTAAACGGGATGCGACAGACACCTCTGATATCAACCACATTGTTTATAAAGAAAATTGAATACATTACTAAACTTCAAATTACATTATCTCGTATTTCATTACCATCTAGGTGATACACACATCATACACTACGATACATAATTCTGTTTATTATAATGTATCCTAACATCCCGCCCGCAAATCTTACACACAACAAGCACTTAGCACGTAAGCAATCACTTCATCTTAATTGTACCTGAAAAGCATGTGAGAAAACGGGTCAACTACGAATAGTTGGTGAGTTTCACAATTTGAGTAAACCATGATAAATCCATATCAAAATATAATATTATCTGGGGATACTGTTAACCCAGTACTGTATCCATTCCGGGGGCAATGTTAACCCAGAAACACTTCTAGGGACATCTGGGGACACTGTTAACCCAGTACTGTACCCATTTCGGGGCAATGTTAACCCAGAAACACTTCTAGAGACATCTGGGGACACTGTTAACCCAGCACTGTACCCATTCCGTTCGATTCTCGTACAATCAAATATCTATAAATACACGCAAATCCATGCGTTCAGTATGTACTTAAACATTTCAATAGTAACATGCTTTCCGCCCCGGGAAAATATTTGTAAACAATTCAGAAAAAAGGGGCTCGTGAAACTCACCTTAGCACATGCAAGCAGGTAACAACAATCATTATCAATTAACACGTCCAATCTGTAATATGATCCCTACGATCGTTATTATACAATTATTGTTTATATAATCTTTAACCTTATCAATCGGTACATCTGGGGACACTGTTAACCCAGTACTGTACCTGTTTCGGGGGCAATGTTAACCCAGAAACACTTCTCCGGACTCAGATTGTGATGTCGTTTAGAGTTCCATGGTCACAATTACTATTAGTCGTTTTTCTCGTTTTGCGTGCCTAGCACGGTTATCCGTTTTTACGTTTCAAAAATGAGTTTGGTCACACACGACCCGAGAGTAGTGGTTGAATGATAATTTAGTTTAAGTTGTGAAATTAGAGCTCGGTTTAGACGCCCCGTTTGGCCGCGGGAGCCGTTTCCGTCTTTAGCGTACCGGAAACTATTAAAATAGGTTAAAATTACTCAAATCATCCGAATTATTTTCGGATGATTCATTTTTACTTGTTTAACTCAATTATATGAAAATAGTTCATTTATAGGTTTTTATACACCAGTCAGTTCGTTTAAGCGAGCTTTACCGGTTTACTCGTTTTAAGCTTTAAAAGTTTGTTTTTGCACAAATAATTATCCGTTTAATCTCGGATCTTGAAATTTTGTACAAATGAATTTTTAACAGTGGGAAATTTTATAAAAATATTTCCAGAATTAATTTTTATATTTAAAATTTATTTATCTATTTTTAAACACCATTTAAACACTAAATATGTCGTAAATATCAAACAATCTTAGAAAAATCCCAAATTTCTCCTGGATGTCCCCTGCCATCAACATAGTCCCCTGTAATTTTTCCAGAATCAAAATCTTCTTTTTACATGCCATTTTCACTAAAACCGAGCTAGAAAACCCTAAAACTCGTTTAACCGAAAAGCCTACTTAGACTTCTCCAACGGACCTCAAATTTGGTGCGTGACTTATACATGATATAAAAAGCTTATCTGAAAGTTTCCAGAATTTTTCATGATATTTAACTATTTTTCACCATTTTTGGCCAAAACCGAGCATTAAATTCACCAAATATTCATCCTTTATCCAAAAATTACCAAAAATTTTGAGAACTCATATTTTCATGTGTTTAACACCTCTGTAAAATTTCATGACCTAACTCTAAAGCATCAACAATCTGTCCAAATCTCCAAAACCGTATATAAACCGAATATACCTTTCGTTTTCCGCCACTACAAGCTACAAACTCGTCTTTCCGCCTTATCTACCACTAAATACGGAACCTACAACCAACATACCACAATACCAAGCAAGTTACACTCACGATCAAGCCTCTTACACTATAGTTTCGGTTATGATTCAAAAACAAAGATTTAAACCGTAAAAATTCGTTTTTAGTCCGTTTAACTCCTTTCTTGGACCAAGATCCCTTGTATAACCCGTATACATCACTTGATCATGCAAGAATCGGTTTTCATCATTGAAACCTCATTTTCTTGCAATCCAACTCAAGAAACGAAGTTGGAAACGTGATTAACTCGATTCTTTACCTTGTTTTCTTGCTCCAAAATCTCGGTTTTGGATCTTGATCTTGAGAGGAAGAGATGGATGTTGGATATCTTGATGAAAAAAAAGAAATGAAGGCTAGGGGAGTGATCCCCAATCCGATCGGCATATGATGGGGGGTGGGGTGGGACCCACCTCTTCATTTTAGGCCACATATTTGGATTCTCGTAATCCGGATAATGTTTTGGATAATCTGGTTCAGTTCGTTTTTCGGTTAAATGTTTAATTCGGCTTAAAACGAGGCTAAAACGGTCGTTTTTCGGCTTAAAATGAAATTTATATAAAACCGATTTAAAAACTTTAAAAACTAAATCATGACATTTATTAACTTAAAACATCATATCATTAATTATCGCGCATCTTTTTCTGCTTGATCGATCATCTCTTGCTCGGTTTGGTATTAAAGGTTTCGTTTAACGTACCGACGTACCATTAAATCGAAATTCTTTTTCTGTACCGTACTTTACTTATCCCGAAGCATTAATGCTTCGTAAAATCACTATATATCATATATCTCGTCTATAATTGAACCCTCGATTCGTTAAGGTTTCAATAACTATCGATCGGTTAATCGCATATTTAATGCGATGAATTATATATTCACGTACAATCAATACAGCGAACCATGTATTCTCGTATAATTACTATGGTAATTCATGTACCCGACATTAAATATGACGTAACTATCGTCTACCGGTTAGGGTATACCGGGTTTCGTCGGATTCGTTACACCCACTCAGACGGTCTACGAGAGATCGTCAACCTTCTACTCGTTATTCGACTGGTGAGTACGTCTTACTCACTGATGGGGGAGAGCCCGAGTATTATAAAGAGGCCATGGAACATAAGCATAAAAGAGAGTGGTTTGAAGCCATGCAAGATGAGATGAATTCCTTGTATGAGAACAATACCTTTGAGTTGGTGAAGTTGCCTAAGCGCAAAAGAGCTTTGAAAAACAAGTGGGTCTACAAATTGAAGACTGAAGAACATACCTCATGGCCTAGGTACAAGGCAAGATTGGTGGTCAAAGGGTTCAGTCAAAGAGAAGGTATTGATTTTGATGAGATTTTTTCTCAAGTTGTGAAGATGAGTTCCATCCAGGTGATCCTTGGTTTAGTTGCTAGTCTTGATCTTGAGGTTGAGCAAATGGATGTCAAGACAACATTCCTTCATGGTGACTTGGATAAGGAGATCTATATGGAGCAACCTTAAGGTTTTCAGGTTAAAGGTAAAGAAGATTATGTTTGTAAACTTCATAAAAGTCTTTATGGGTTGAAGCAAGCACCGAGACAATGGTATAAGAAATTTGAGTCAGTTATGGGGAAGAAAGGCTACCGAAAGACTGCGTCTGATCACTGTGTTTTCTTTAAGAGGTTTGGTGATGATGATTTCATCATTTTATTGCTTTATGCTGATGATATGTTGATTGTTGGCAAGAATGCAGAAAGAATTGTCCAGCTGAAGAAAGAGTTAAGCAAGTCGTTTTCTATGAAAGACTTGGGGCCAGTTAAGAATATTCTTGGCATTCGGATTACTAGAGATAGAGCTTCAAAGAAGTTGCACATGTCACAAGAGCAATACATTGAAAAGGTGCTTAGCAGATTCAAGATGTCTAAAGTTAACGTGGTTAGTACACCTCTTACTCCTAACTTTAAGTTAACTGAAAAAGATTGCCCTACTTATGAGAAAGAGATTAAAGAGATTGATGGTGTTCCATATGCATCAGCGGTTGGAAGCTTGATGTATGCAATGGTATGTACACTGCCTGATATTGCCCATGCAGTAGGTGTTGTTAGTCGGTTCTTGTCAAACCCGGGTAAGAAACATTGGGAAGCAGTTAAGTGGATACTTAGATATCTACGGGGTACTTCCAAATTGGGTATAACATTTGGAAACGGGGATTCGATGCTTGTTGGTTACACGGATTATGATATGACAGGAAATAAGGACAACATGAAATCCACGTCTAGATATTTGATGTTATTTGCAGGGGTAGCCGTGTTATGGCAGTCAAGACTGCAAAAGTGTGTTGCTTTGTCTACTACCGAGGCAGAGTATATGGCAGCAACATAAGCATGCAAAGAATTATTGTGGTTGAAAAGATTTACGCAAGAGCTTGGTTTTATGCAACAGCGCTACGTGGTTCTTTATGATAATCAAAGTGCTATTCACCTTGCTAAGAACTCTATGTATCACAAGAGAACAAAACATATTGATGTGAGGTATCATTGGATTAGAGATTCTATTGAATACAAGTTGTTTGAACTTGATAAAGTTCATACCGATGATAATTGTTCAGATATGTTGACCAAAGCTTTGGCAAGGGAGAAGTTGAAGAAATGTTGCTCACTCGCCGGGGTAGTGAGTTCTTTCTCATAGACAAAAATGTAGGAGTCGGTCTGCCCAAGACACATATTAGAGTTGATGTGACTAGTACGTTATGATCCAAGTCGGGTCATACCCAATAACAAGCTAGACAAACACCATGATATTTATTTAAGATATGATCTAATAAAAAATATCAACACTTAGAATATTTAGAAATGGGTTTCTAGATATTTGCACTTGTGTGATATATAAATTATATGGATAATTTATATTATGAGAGAAAGTATTTTATGTTGTTTAAATTGGTTAAACAACAAACATAAAAGACATGTTATAAAACCTTGCTAGTCATAAGTAACAAAATAATAATACTTGAAGATTTGAAACTGTTGGTGGGAAACAAAGGGTGGGCCACTCCTTTTTTCCCCCTCTCTCTCATCCCTTTATTGTTTTGTTATTTACTAGGACATGCAAGTAACGTTGTTGGTTGAGAGTTATTATTCAACAACACTTTCTCTCTCACACACACAAGAACTCTCTCTTTCTCTTCTCCTTTGATTTTAGCCATAGGAAGAACAAGAACAAGGAGAGGCTATCTAAGTACAAATCCTAGCATACAAGGTGTTTGTTGAAGGCTTGGAGGGTATACAAGCTTGAGACACTTCTTCATTGAAGACTTGTTGTTCAAACCGTCATTTCCTTCATCTTTCTTGCATCTTGAAAGGTTGTATTACATAAACCCCCTATGAATGTTGTTCTTGTATGTATGCAAATTCGTATATGGATCCGGGGCTTGGGTTTTACATATAAAACGAGTTTTATATTAATCAATACAACAAGATTTTAAACTAATTAATCCGCTGCGTTTTTCATATAAATGAGTTTATATGACTTTGATAATCTTGTTAAAACCCAACAAAAAAGGAGGAGATTTGCTGGGGTTTTTTTTGCCCATGAGAAAGCCCAACAAATATTATCTTACATGGGTTAATACTATTATTTTTATTAATTAGTATTTATTAATAAAAGTGAAAGAAAAGAAATATTATTTATTTCTTTTTTGTTACTAATCACGTGACAAACAAATCAAATTCCTTTTGATTTGGATGGTGACCACATTTTGTGGGCTTTGGAGTTTGGTGGGCTGCGACACGTGAATAACAAGAAACCAAACGTATTATAAAGGGTTTCTGTGGTGATTGATATATATTACAGCCGAAATACACACAAATATTCTTTGGTGTTTCTCTACTGCCATCGACATAGAGAAGTTTTTGTGATCCAAGCTTTTGGTATTTTGGTGAAGATAAGAGACGTGCCAGAGATCGATTCATTCTCTCGTTGGTGATACCTCTTACTCGTTTCTTTTATAGTTTGGTTACATATACTTGAAGATTCTTTTGTACCAAGTATATGATGATTTGTGTATGCCTCTAGTTTTATCTAGAGAAGAACTTTTGTATTGCTCATTATTGGTGATAGTGGATTTGAAGCGGCTCTAGTAGTCCCGTGGTTTTTTACTCTCGCCTTGAAAGGTTTTTCACGCTAAAATTATTGTGTCATATTTACTTTTAAATACCCTATTTGTTTGCATCCTCATTGGTTCATTCGGGTCGGGAAAAGTTTAGCCAAACGAAGTTTAATTCCGCAATTTTGTTTACCGTTCGTGGCTAAGTGGTCGTTTTTCCCAACAATAAATTCATGGTTTGAGTCCAAATCTTGGAAGTGCCGTGTGCACGAACTCAAACTGTTGAATGATCATGAATCATTAGAGGTATTAAGTTGTCATGCATTTGGATACAAACATCGACCGGAAGGTTTTAGCAACCTTGTAAACGAGTTATCACAATATTGTGGAGGAAATCCACTAGCACTTAAGAGTTTTGGGTTCTTCTCTGTTTGTTAGTGCTGAAGATCAAAGGGGGGGGGGGGGGGGATTGCATAAAAGATATTTGGAAAAGTAGATTGAATTCACTAAGTTCACTAAAAGGAGATCTTGATTGCAATATTCAGGGTGTACTACAAAAAAGCTTTGACTCATTGCCTGTTCGAAGTTGCAAATATTTGTTTCTCCAAATTGGTATTTTCTTTGTTGGCGAAGATGAGGATTATGTGGTTAAGATATTGGAGGATGACTGGCATGCAAGAGCTGGGATCATGACCCTTAAAAATAAGTGTCTTCTAACCATTTCACCAAAAAAGAAAGTGATGGTGCATCAGCTACTTCAAGATATGGGACGGAGTATAATTCGTAAAGAGTCCCGAGATCCTGCAGATGCCACTAGAGTATGGTGCAGTGACGAAGCTTATCGTTTATTAATAAAAGGAGATGTAAGATGCTTCTTTTAGGTATCGTTATGATTATTTTTCATTTCACAACCACCTATTTAACTAGCTTAATTAATCTCTTATTATGACTTTCTTCATAGGGGTCCGAGACATTCGAAGGTTTAACACTTGACTTGCGAAAGCTAAAGGAGGGGACAGAGGTGAGCCGAAGAAGTTTCTTCCCTATTTTACACTCAACTAAACTTTACTCTAATCAAATATTAAACGAGTATTAAACTAACTCTTCATATATATATATACATATATATATATATATAAGTATATATATATACATATATATATAGAGAGAGAGAGTTTACTAAATTAACCGAAAAATAAATTGATAGATTTAGAACATATATTTATAATCTATAAGTTTATATGACAAATTGCAATAATAATAATAATAATAATAACAATAATAAAAATAGATGAATAGATTTATTTTAAAAAATGGATCGACTTTGAAACATATAATTATAATTTACTAATTAAAAAAATTACTTTGTGAATTGAAAGCATATTCGAGTTTTGTTTTCCTTTACGATATTCTACAATATACGTGGTACAATATGTTAATGATAATATTTAAAATTATATTCATTTTTTTACAAACATGGTTTGTTGTTAATTTTTGGATTTCACCAAGTATTTTTGAATATATAGTAAAATAATATGTTAATATTTATTTTTATAAAAAATATAGATATAATATAAATAGTGTGTAAAAATTGGATCGACTTTGAATCATATATTTATGATTTAATGATTAAAAAGGTTACTTTGTAAAATGAAAACATATTCGAGTTTTGTTTTTCTTTTCAATCTTCTTCAATATACGTAGTATAATATGTTAATGATAATATTTGAAATTATATTATTTTTAATTTTTGATAAAAATGGTTTGTTGTTGAATTTTGGATTTCACCAAGTATTTTGGAATATGTAGTAAAATAATATACTAATATTTATATTTATAAAAATGAATAAATATAATATAAATAGAGTGTAAAAGAAAAATGAATAATTATTGATTTGTTACACGTATTATGGTCAATTAATATCTTAGTTTTGGAGGAAAAATAATTATAAGAATTAACCAAAAGATCACAAGTTTCCACTGTTATTTTACTTTATTAGAATAGATATATTTAATCATAACTTCCGCTTTACAATCTTAAACTCTAATATATTTACAAAATAGAAACCAACTATTTGTCACACTTTTCCTAAATTGGGGTGTGACTCTAGATCCGTCTCTTATGCTTTATCTAAATAATAAAAAAAAGGAATTATTATTTAGCAACTAAACAATAAAAAAAGGAATTATTATTACGATGGGACGATGGGTTTAGCAACTAAACAAAATGGCTTACGCAAGCCAATGGGCCGAAGGTCCATAAATCTTTGGGTATAAAACCCACATCTTCAAAACACGTTCCATCTTTCTTCGAATTTCAAATTATGGACAAGGATTCAAAATTCAAGTTTTATTAGGTAGCGTTTGGTAGGCAGGAATGGAGGACGGAATGGAATGACCCATTGTGAGGGAATGGAAAATAGTATGTTTGGTTGACCAAATGAACGGAATGACCAATTACCTAGTCCATTCCATTCCCTCTAAAATACCCCAATTTCATTCCATTCCCTCTAAAATACCCCAATTTCATTCCATTCATACCCCATGTTTTTTTTTCCTTTCCATTCCCTCTTTCACCATACATAACCTCCACCACCCTCCCAACAACACCACCACCCAACATCAACACCCACCACCGCTACCAACCACCGCCGCCACTGTCACCAGCCACCACCATCGCCGTCCACCGCCGCCACCAACCATCGCCATCGGTGGCAGCCACTCAGCACTGCCAGCCGCCCGCAGCATATGTCAACCATCACCCCACCATCACACATGCCGCCCACCGTCACCCCTGCCCACCACCGCCGCCACTGCCACCAATCACCACCATCGGCGTCCTCCGCCACCACCACCCACCTCCACAAACCATCTCCATCAGTGCCAGCCACCCGCCGCATCCATCAATCCTCGCCCCGCCATCACACACGCCGCCCACCGTCACTGTTACCGCCACCACCTTCACCGTTACCGCCACCGCTCCCACCACCACCACCACCACTCACTACCATTTTGATTTTATTTTTTTTCTTACCTACCAACAATACAAAGTAATGATTCATTTCATTCCCATGTGGTAACCAAACATTTCATTGGAATGGTAATAACCCATTCCATTCCTTTGTCCATTTCATTATCACATCCATTCCATTCCGTCGTCCATTCCATTATCTCATACCAAACAGACCTTAGTGTTCTTTAGGATCTAGAAACAAGAAATCATCAAACAAGGATTGGGTGTCAAGAATCAAATTCAACCGAAGCATTTGGATGCATGTTCTTCATGAATAACGATTATGCAAATAACGTTAGATTAACTTGAGAATTCGTATATTAGTAGACCGGGCAAGACATGTTACAAAGTAACAAATTTGATCTTAATGGAGACTCAGAAATGGATTAATTGGTCAAACATGATCATGAGTGTTCAAACATGATCATGTGGAAGTTCAAGGTTGGGAAAAATCAGTAAATTGTGGCCCAACCATTTTAGAGGCCTAAAGCGAAAACCAAAACCTAGGCCTTTTCAAAAAAGAGATTATTAGTTTAACAACCATGTCGGTTCAAATATAAAAATAATAAGCGACAAAGTTAACTTTCTGTACTTATAACTGTCTCAAGACGAATAGAATTTAAGAGTTGCAATTAAGTTAAGGATGCGGCATCTAAGTTGACAAAACTTACCCCGCAACCGTAAGTATATTAACAGTCTCACTTGGTTCAACACTTCACAACTCTGCATATCCTTTCGCGTCAAGAACTTCTGAAATCATTGATTGAAACACATTAATAATAATAAACTTGATAAGAGCCAATCAATCATTAGATGGAACTAAGGGACCAACCATTCCATGATTAGTAGATTTTATATCCATATCCTGGAATCTACAAGTGACAGTAAACTCAACATTACATCTTTCAAAAACGTGTATTCTTAAGCTAGCATCATCCTCTTAATTAATATACACCACAATAAATCCCCAAATAAAAAATATAATAATGTTAAATATATTTCAGCCACACGAATTTTTGATCAAATTAAAGTAGAAATTAGCATTTCAAAGTTAACCTGCATATTAGGCTCAACTTAATTAAATCCCACGTGGCTTTCTGGAAAAGGATAAATTGGAGTGACTAATAGATTAACAGAATAATTATCAAACTAAAAGGACAATTGAGAACAATTAACTGATTGCAAATCAATAATTTGCATATTGCATACGATCAGGAACAGTACTCCCTCTGTCCCTTTGAAAGTGTCCACATTTCCTTTTAGTTTGTCACATTACAAATGTCCAATTTCAAACTTTATTAATTAATTTCCAAATTTACCCTTAAAAATGCAATCATTCAAACTTTCTTAAATTTTGTTTTTTTATATATATCAAGGGCATTATAGTCATTTGTTAAGAAAAAAGTATAATCATTCAAACTTTCTTAAATTTTGTGTTTTTCAAACCATGACACTTGTAGAGGGACGAAGGGTGTAACAGATTTTAAAGTCTAGATGCACCCAAATAAATCAAAGTCCGGCTATACAGTTAACAAATACATTTACAAATTCGAATCCGGATGATTGATCTTGAATTTACCTCCTATTACCATTTGCTATTTTGCCCTAATGAAATCACGTTTGGCGTTTAATTTGTTGCCAATATTTCAGTTTTAATACATGTAACTAAAAAAGGAAACTTGAAAAATGGGGACCTTAGATTGTGGGAGGCCTCAAGCCCTAGCTTCACCTAGGATGCTTGTTGGGCCGACCCGACAGTAATTAAAGTATGGGTCTTTAGTTGGCATTCGCAAAAAACAAGGTTGAGAAAATAAAGAATCACAAGAAATATGACAACAGGTGTTTGCAACCTGGACATGCAAACTCAAGCAATCTCAAGGCAGCCCAAATTGCGAGCCAGTGTACCAGCGCAGCTTGCGTGCAACAAAAGCACAGTATGCGAGCCACACCAAGGCCCAATCTGCGAGCCATGTTATTAAAGCCGACTAGAAAATAAGACATGATCATGTTGGAGAGCATGATCATGTTAGTGTTTTAAACATGACCATACGATAATACAAGCATGATCATGTTAGTGCTGATGGTTTGCGAGAAGCTGGTTAGCTTACGTGATTGGCTAGCTAGTCATATGTGAGCTGCGAGCTCTTAGTCTGGGATGGGCCTGAGCATGTAATAGCTTGGGCTAGGATTGAAAGCTCAAGTTAATTATACTAATTTAAAGCCAAATCCAGATTAAGAAAATTGATACTAGTTCTTAAAAATCAACAAAGTTGATCCTAGTTAATTTATCAATTAGTAACCCTTTAACGATCGTTAAGTAATTTTGTTAATTCTAAAGAATTAAAGCAAATAGGCTAACTCGGTTAAACACCGTTAACAAAATAAATTTAGACAAACACCCCGTTAAACCTAATTAAATAAAGTTGGCAAGGTTACAAATTAAACTAGATCTTAGTTAACATGATCGTTAATTTAGCTAACTTGGTTAACCCCGTTAACTTGGTCAAGCTATGGTAACTAACCATGTTAAGTTATGATGGTTTCATTAGTTCGGTTAACTAATATTATTATTAATTCGGAACACCACATGATCCGGGTGAGTTCTAGCCCCCTTTTACCCTCTAAACATTTTTTGGGCTGTACGCATACTCGTAAATGAAGAATTGATATACGTGACTTTAACTAGTAATGTATATCTTGTATGAATGTGTTTATATATTATTTTAATTAATATATATTTGTACATATGGATGATTTAATAGAAAGAACTATAGAGCAAGTCCTACTGATTCTTGCATAGAATGTTGTATAAATGCATATGTGTGTGATTGTTATGGTGAGAAGTATGGGTAAGCGTTCACGTAGATCCATCAGGCCTCATGCATGCACGACAAGTTAGGATGACCAATCCCTTACTTCAAATGGCTCGGTTATGATCAAGCATAGGCGACTCAGTTATGAGCAAGCATATACGACTCAATTATGAGCAAGTATAGATTACAGAGGAACAAGCAAAGTATGACTTCTATAGAATGAATGTGTAATGATAGGTTATGCATGAAAGTTTGTAAGTTGTAATTAATTATGACTTATTTGGAGATGTTGAAGAATAACCTAGTGATTATCTAAACTATAATTCATTCAGTGTATAGCTGACTTTTAGTATTCATGCAGGCATTATAGATGACATGGCGAACTTGGAGTGTGTACAAGGCTATACATGTTTAGAAGATGAGGTTATTTAGTAAAGTTCTAATTTCCGTTGCAGATAGAAGGTGTAAAACTTTGATGTTAGACATTATTCATGTGTAATTCGAGCTACAAGTAAGGTTCCAGGGTTTAAGGCTTTGCATGCTTGATATGTATGTTAAACATGTTCAACACCAAACCAGATTGAAGGCTCATAGAATCTTGGAGAGTATTTCATATAATAATTAGTTTATTATAATAAGATAAGTTAGTCTAATTTTATTTAATCCTATTTTTGGATTCAAATTATGTATTTGAGTTAGTATAGGATTAGAACCGTGGGATTATATACACCCTAGGTTCAATGTGTTAGTAATTATTAAGTTTTTCTCGTTTGTCGTTTTCTTAATAAAAAAGTCGATCGTGTGTCGATCAAATCTCGTGTTAGTGTTCTTGATTCGCTTGCTCAAAGTTTAACATGTGGTATCAGAGCCAAGGGCTCGTACTGGGAAGCGGTTTGAAGATTCAAGGCAGCTTCCACCGGCGGTTGTGTCGTCGGTGGAGGGCAAGCGTGAAAGAGAAAGCGGTTTTGAGTCGCTTTTTGAGAAGAGGGAGCCCCTAGCCTCGCGGGGCTGTTGTGGTTGTGTTTGAGTGATGACGAAAAACAAAAAGTGTGTTGTTCGTCTACATCACAGTTTGTTGGTTGTGTGTAAATCAAGTTTCGTTCGTCCATTGAAGTTTTTTTAGTTGGTCTTTTCTTAATAAAAAAAAATGTTAGAAGTTCTTTTTGTTTGACAAAGAACAATCTGGTGTGTCAACTCAATTGTGGGCAGCCGATCCTTATTGGCTTCATGTTTGTACAGCAAGGCCATTATAGGTGTGCACAATATTAATATTGTTTTGTGTATCTTGATTGAGATCTGCACATTAGAAAGTGCAGATACTTCTTTTCTTGTTTTAACAAGAAGAATACAGAAGCTGCATATTTTAAGTTCGTGTTTTGGTGGTGTGATTCGCTTCTTTTTTTTATCGAGGTGAGTAAGTTTTTGATGGAAGGTGTGTCCGGGGTTCTGATCGTGAAGGAGTTGCGACCTGTTTGTCGGGTTAGTGACTGAACTACTCGAAGTCGAAGGAAATGAGGGTTGTTTTAGTTTGTTTAAAACAGAGAACCAGAGAGAAGATGTACAGGTTTTGATCGATCGCCGAAAGTTTCCGATTGAAAGTGTTTCCGTGTTTCGATCACGGTAGGTTTCCGATCAAACGTATCCAGGTTCCGGTAGTAGTTGATAGTGGATCAGAGGTTGTTATGGGGCTGCCTTGACAATAAAAAAAAGGCTACGAGTAACAAAGGAAACATGCTGTCATATAGGGACAGCAAGCGTGAACGTTTGGGTTCGAATTTGAGAACAAAACAAGTAATGATGATAGAGTTCGAAGGTGGTTTGAGTTCGCCGGTGTAACGGACTATGACAAGGTTGTGTGTCAACTTTGTTTAGGTGTTCATAGAGTTAAAGGTTTCAGTGATGACATGCCGTCACCGTGTGTCGGGATGGTTGAAACTTTGTGTGTCGAGTAGTGATGATGTATGATTAAATCTCCGTGTGTCGGGGTCGTGAAGTGGGTTGGATCAATGATCCAATAGTCCCGAGTGATAACATTATCGGGCTTTCTAAACGAGACAACAACATCAGATGTTCGGGGTCCGGATTCGGAACCAAATCATAACATACATGTCAGCAACAATTCAGTTTTTGAGTTAATAAAACAAAGAGTTGCTTGTTGAATAAAACCTCCTGATTTGATTTGGTTGTGATTGTTGATCCACTTGGGTCAGCAAATTGGAGATGCATACTAGGTCTGATCGAAAAGATATAATTAGAAAATCCAAGCACACACCTCAATTATTAGCTTTTGTTGATGTGAGAGAAAAAAAGCAACAAAGTTACACAATCAACTGGAGTTGTTGGAATTACAATTAATTGGAGGTGAAGCAAGCATCCTCCTGAATTAATTGTGTGGGGGCTGTGTCCTATCGCAAGGAGCCGATTACAACTTGTGTAGTGTAATCACAAAATCATAACCCGTGTGTAAAGTAATCAAGATCGAGTTGTGTGGAATGAACCGTGAAGAAACACTAATCGACCCCGGGCAGATTACGGATAATCTGGGGTTAAATAGATGTTTTCCCACGAGGGGTTAGACCCGGCAAAGATGGTTCTTCTGATAACCTGCAAAACAGACACCGTGAGCTCGTCACTGAGAAGGGGGGGGGGGTTCCTCCTTGTGACCACCCTCCGGCGTGAGAATCAGACTAGATTGCTCTTGAATATAAGTATATATTAAGAGATTGCTAAAGCAGATATCAGGTATAATATGTAAGATACAAGATTGTATATGATAAGATGAGATGATCATACCATTTGGGGTATTTATAGCCGAAGGTAGGTTTCCAAGAAGGTATAGCCGGCTGAATAGTATTCCTGTTCTACCAACTGTGGCCTACGCACGTGCCATGCTGGTAGTTGGTGGGTAGGCAGCGGCTGACAGTGACCAGGCCTGCTGTGTACTATTCCTTTTCCACCAACTGCCGGCTGTGCACGTGGTATGACAGGAGTTGGTGAGTAGGCAGCGGCTAATAGTGACATACAGTACAAGAGCATGCTGCTCGCCATACTGTTGTCAATGAGCT
>NW_027503129.1:0-42594 GCF_021521415.1 Bidens hawaiensis | reverse complement strand
AAAAAAGAAAGAAAAAAAAAGAAAAAAAGAAAAAAAAAAAAAGAAAAAAAAAAAGAAAAAAAGGAAAAAAAGAAAAAGAAAGAGAGAGATCATTCGATTTTAAAAAATATAACAAACTGAACATTCAAACACATTCACAAAAATTTAAGGCATGCACTTACAGTCCATAAACAGACTGAACTAAAACATGACTTGTACGAGCTACAAGTTGACTTGACTCGACTCACAAGTCAAGATACAGTCATGCACTTGTGCAAGTCAACCATGACTTGTACGCTTTTAACAAACATGTTAAATATAATACTTTTAATGATGTGCATCAAAAGGTGGAAAATTTGATCACAAATAAAGAAAACATTCACTACAAGTAGAAAAATAATAAACTAACTGTTGTCTTCCAGAATGGCATCATAAAATACCTGATACAAAAATGCTTTAAAAGCATTTACCAAAATTGTAGAATTATTTTCATTTTGATTTTCCTTTACTCGAAGATTTCTTATTAGTTGCCGATTTGTTTTTATACGGACTCTTCTTCACTTTCAATTTACTCGAAGTTGATGAAGACTTTCCCTGGTTTCTCTGTTTCTTGTCACTCTTCACGTTGTACATGTCAACAACCTTTAATATGTAAAAAAAGAATATTATTAACACTTAGAAAATGTCAAAACTCATGTAATTGCAATATGAAGTAAAAAATATATTTACACCATATAGAATAAAAACACAATACCCTTTGAACGAAAACATATAGAATAAATCTAGGGTTTAAGATTGTAAACAAACCAAACGAACACGAACACGAACAAAACAATGTTCATGTTCGTTCATTTAACTATAACCAAATAAACACAGGCAGTTAAACAGACAGTTTCTTGTTAGTGTTCATTCATTATAAACAATGACCATACCCGTGTCCGGTTATGTTTGTTTGGCTATAGTATAAACGAACGAACATAACCAAGCGAACACCAATTAAAAGTAACATCATCTACTGGGACTAAAAAATTAATACAACTTGACTATATTGTAATGGTGTTATTTAACTTTCATAAACTAGACGAAATTTAATGGGCGTAAATAATTATATCAATACACAAACGAACATGGCATGTGCTCATGTTCGTTCATTCAACAAATGAACAAAAGAAAAGCCGTTCATGTTCGTTAGCTTATTAACTAAATGAACTTCCCGTTGAACGGTTCACTGAAAGGTCGGTTAATTTACAAGCCTGCTTGAGTTTAATGTTAAGAATCATTCCAGAGAAGTATATACAGCAGTGTTTTTATTAAGATTAAAAGAAACATTATAATTACAACGAACATCTATTTAAATAAATATAAAACCATTTACTTGGCATTTTGCCATTAACTTGTTAAGAATCTTGTCAGATTGTTGTTTCTCTAGTGAACCCATTCCTGATCCTTCAACAACAGGCAGGAACTGTAACATTGCAAAAAACAATCATGAAAAAAATATAATCATAAACTTCTGAGTGAAAAAATTGCAATTAAGCTAAAAACCAGGGGTCTGTTTACAAACCTTTCTGTATTTCTTATCATGTTTGGGGGGCTTTTCACCAGCCAACTTTTTATCAAATTTACCACCACTGGCAGTTGAAGTTGCTGCCATTCCCGCAACATTTTGCAACTCATCTTTGCTAACTTTTCTTGGCGCGGTTTGGGTACCGGTTATAGGTAATGCGGTTGCAGCAAGTTGAACATGACTGCAATATAAAGGGTATTTTAGTATTTTCCAAGTAAACTGCGGTTATGACTTATGACTACTTAATGACATGAAATATAGAAAAAAGATAAGACCTTGGTAAAGCACCGACTTTTGCAGCCTCTTTTAAGTTTTGCAAACGGTTCTTTTCTTGTTTTTCAATGCGTTGTTTCTTTTCTGACCGTCTTTTGGCAAAGGGATCTACTCCTGGTTCTGTAAAAGAAAATTGAATAATTTAAATACAATATTATATTCATTTGTATATAGAACCGAACCAACCGAAGCATTGTTCATGTTCGTTTGTTGAGCTTTTATTGAATAAACAGATGGTTCACGAACACGTAACCTAACGGAATTTTGTGTTCATGTTCGTTCATTGAAGAAATGATCTTGTTTGTGTTTGTTTATTAACTGCATAACTGAACATCAATGATGCCAGGACAAGGGTTTCTTGTTTAAATGTAAGGGTAATAAACTAAAAACTGAAAATTAAAATAAATAAAATGTTTAAGTGTTACGGCAATATGATTAAAATTATAAAAATGCCTTTAATAGACCATAAACAAACGAACTTAAATGACCGAACATAAACAAATGGACACTAACGAACATAAATGAAAACATCATCAAACGTTCATAAAAAAAATTGTACGAACACGACATTTGTTCATGTTCATTCATTTAATTAGTCGAACAAATTTTGTTTATGTTCGTTTATCAATCAAACAAACATAAACAAACTTCACGCCGAATGGTTCACTAAACTGAACGTTCTGTTCATTTACAGCCCTACATACATCAAGTTTGATAGTGGTATCGTTTAAAATTCCAGATAGCGAGTTGCTTAACTTGACGATTTCAAAAAGACTTGTATTAAATCTTATTAGTTTCAAAATAAAAAATAAAAAGGAAAGAAAACTTACCATTTTTTTGAAAGCGCCGCCATGAATGAACTTGGAAGGTCATTGTCATCATTTACACGATCATAACCATGGCGGCGCTTCCAAGAACTTGTTTGTTCATCATAAACAAGTTTGTCTTTCTTCCGATTTTGGATGCCTGTAGAGGAGGTCCAACAAATCAGCAAAAATAACAGTAAAGTTATTGTTTTCAACAATTTCATTAAAGTTTGAAACTTTTATTAAATTGTTTTTCATATATTTAACCACCGAAGAAATAACGTTAAGGTTGTTATGTAGTACTAACCTTTCTTTTTAGCAAAAAGCTCCCATTTTGTTGGAGGTTTAGGCTTGGGCAGCTGCATTTGAAATGAAAAAGAAAAAGGTTATTTATGTAAAATGATGATACAAAAGAGAAAAGAAAATAGCATATACCTCGTGGCAATTTAGTTGATAATGAGACAACAGGAGCGGATGCATCGTCAGTAGAAGGTTATATCCCGTGTTACACACGGGTTAAAAAAGTTATATTTTAAATATATTAATAGTATGATGTATATAACTTATAGTTTTTATTTGCTATCGTGTGACACATGAGGTTCACCAAACAGAAATCCACATCTCCGCTTTACAAACCTTCCTTTATCTTCATCTAGAAGCTTTGTGATTTAAATTTGGAAATCAAATCAAACATTGAAAACTCTAATATAAAAAAAACCCTAATCTTGAATTGGGTGATAATAGATCTTCAAATAAATTCTCATTAACCAACTTACTAATAGGTATGTTTCATAATTTGACAAACATTTAAAATAAATATTAATCCACTAAACAAAATATAGTATTATTAAATAGATTATTTTAGGTATATATCAAACAAAGCAAGAAGTATGTGTATTGGTAAGAGTGTTGCATATTTGTTTGATGAAAAGTTTGAAAATATATGTGTATCAATAGTTGATCACACACTCAAATTTTGAAAAGACAAAAAAGTACAAGTTAGATTTTTACATATTTTTTGTCCTTTATATATTAGATCAAAAAAAGTAATTTTAGGTAAGACTGAAAATGTGAAAAAAATATGAAACCTTTTGGATAAAGACTTTAATATCACTTTGATGCAAAGTCTTGAAATATACAAAATTTGACTTTTAATATGGAAATGATATATAAGTTAAAAGATGCTAATCGATTTCAAAATTATATCTTTCAAATAAATTCTCATTAATCAACTTACTAATATGTATGTTTCACAATTTGACAAACATTTTAAATAAATATTAATCCACTAAACAAAATATAGTATTACTAGATAGATTATTTTATGTATATATCAAACAAAGCAAGAAATATGTTTCTTGGTAAGAGTGTGACATAATTGTTTGATGAAAAAGTTTGAAAATACGTATGTGTCTCAATATTTCAATAGTTAACCACTTACTCAAAATTTGAAATTTGAAAAGTCAAAAAAGTAAAAAGAGATTTTTGCAGGTTTGTCAAAAACGTTTAAAAATATGTATTGTGTCTCAATAGTTATTTTATGTATGTATCAAAAAAAATATATATATATTAAAACAATAATGTAACAATTTTTACAATAATTTTTCACGGGTGCTAACAATTATTACAATAATTAATTTTGAATAACTATCTTAAAAACTTAAACATAATAAGGTCACATATATATCACTGACAAAAGATAGTGCCTCATAAGACCATAGAAACATAAAACTTGTAGCCACTTCATGAATCCAATAAAAAGGGTCCAACAAAATATGTAATTACAACTCAGCCTTCCAAATAAGCAGCGTCCTCGAATTTTTACTTTCAATCACTTCTCATTTTTTACTTTTCACCAAAATCTCCATTTCCTAATAAAAAGAAGTATGGTGCTATAATAAGTTTTGCTATAAAAGTTTCATGCTCTAACAAAAATTTTAACAAATCATGCCAACAGAAAGATTGGACTTACCAGAAGACTTAGTCCCACGTAAAGTGCCTCCTTTACGTAAAGTTGATAAGATATTCCATGCCTTCTATGTACTACATGAAAACCAAGATAAAAGAACAATAAGAGAACAAAATATTCATCCATACAACTTTTAAATAAAATGCTACACATCTACAACAGGACCCATTAATAAAAGAAAATATTGTGTATAAATCATGTACACATGCCAGTTTCTTCATGTAAGGATGATACATAATAAGATAATTGCTCACTCAAATATGCTAAAACCATAAATTGTTCATTTAGGTTTTAAATGAATGAACATGAACAAACTCGTTTTTTCAATGAACGAACATGAGTACAAATTTTGTTAGATTATATGTTCATGCTCGGTTAAAGTTACATTATCGAAGACGGACATGACACAATTCGTGTATGTTCGGTTCGTTTACATGTCTAATCAATGCCATTATAATTTCCGAAAGATCCTTAAAATTCAACAAAAACTAACCTTTAGAGCTTATGACAAGAGTGATTCGAGCACAACCTTGTGACCAATAGTGTACGCAACTTCGCATTTATATTGTTTATAACCTGCCTAATAATTATTGACAAACAAACTGTTTATAAACAATTGTTTACATAAAAATATATAGCAGCAAATATACATTATAATATGCTTAAATTACCTAAACTTAATCAAACAAACCCTAAATCACAAAATACGCACCGCAATAAACGAAACAAAAGACAAAAACCAGAAATATAAACTAATAACAGAATTTCATTTGTACTAATTTCAAAAAAACACAAAAAAAAATAAAATAATAATAATAATTACCATTAACTCTTCCATGGCTCTATTAGCCAAACTGCTAGAAGTGACAAAATATACCTACAAATCTATATCACCAGCACCCGATGCATAAACCTGGTTAAAAACACAGTTAATGAAAAAAAGTTACAATGTATCTTTGCATAAATTTAAAATCCTTAATATATCTAATCATTTTAAATATAATCACTCATTGAAAAACATTAAATACAACCCTATTATTATTGTCAATCAAAACATTAAATAGTTAAACTGGATCATCTGAATCAAATTATGCATGTTTTTCTACAATGTAACATATAAGAGCATTATGTTATCCAACAACCAGATAAATCTTTAGTTATTTCAAACTATTAGTAGAAATTATAGAAACACATCCCAAATCTAACTATCTATATAATTGTCTACGATAAAATCCTAGGTGTCGCTCTCATGTCGCTTCCCACACCCTCTAAAGCTACCAGATTGCTTGAATTCTGAATAGAAGCCTCTCATTCATTTAACCCGGTTTGACCCGTTTAACCCTTACACGGGTCATAACATCTCAAATGAAAATAGACAACGGGTACCATAAACCCTAACCAATCTAATACAACTCAAAATCACAGATACAACTTTATACTCCTTCCCAGTGGCGGATCTAGAAACTTTTTTCATAGGGGTCGGAATTTTTTGTGTCGGCGCTCAGTCAACTATTGGTATTCAAAAATAATTTTTGGTCCGGTCCGGTTCGGTTCGGTCGTTCGGGTCAGGTTAAATCGGTATATAATATTTTTTCCAGTCTGATTCGGTCATTCCGCTCGAGTTAAATCGGGTTGGGTCATATCAAAGAAAACAATAATCATAAAAAATATCATATGACCAAGAAAAAAAAAGTACGTGAAACGCCATTGAAAATGCATAGCAAAAAAATAATATATATATAAAGTTGTCTACAGATTTTATATTTTTGAAATCTAACCATAAAATCATCTAGTTTGGTATTTATAAGTAAGTTTTTCTCAATTAAACAATACAACTATCATGTAAATTCTTATCACCTATCTAATTACGTAAATCCGATTTCACGTACTTCATGCCCCAAATAATATTAGAGTTAGATGTCTATGGCTAAATATTAGACAAATGCAATTATCTTTTATCCTTTATTTTCTTAAATTTTATGGCCTAAATTCCTCTTATTGTGTTAAAAATTTTAACGCTATTAATGTTCAATAAAATATTCGGCTCATGGCTGGTCACATACTCATCTATCATCTAGTGTTTTTGTTTTTTAGAAAAAAAATTACGTTATATATATAAACTAAAGATTAAAAGCAGATGTTGATAAATTATACTCACAAAGAAAAATGGAAAAGTTTGTTATGAATCAATATGCACGGGTGTCTATTTAATTAATAAAACAAGTAAATAATAATAAATATTTTCATTGTACTTTTGAGTCTGACACATAGTTACTTTTACACTCATACTTTTTCATAGGTCAAATAATATAATTACCATCTTTAGTGGTCTTCTTCATTATCTAAACCTACACCATCATCAATATCTCCGGCATCTTTAACAGGTCACCAGAAAATTTCTAGGACTCCAAGTTCAATCTTTTCTTTCATCTTACATATTTAATAGTTTCACAGGGTCGGTGTCAAAATTTCAGGTCAAGATTTTAACAAATAAATAGCACTAAAAAAAAATTGGACGGCCGACCCCTGTGCAACAACAGTAGCTCCGCCCCTGCTCCTGCCTTCTTTCCTCCATTGCCGAACGTACTCACCTATCACGGCTTCCCCATCGCCTTCTTCAACCCGTTTTGACGATCGATGCTTATTACGAGTTTGATGCACCTAAACTCTTTGATTTCTCTAAAGGAGAGACTGACGATCAGATTTGTCAAGCACATCTTTGGTTTCATACCACCTTTACTTATGCCCCTTCATCTAATTTATTCTTTTATATAGAGTATATGGACTGGTTAATTTTTGGATTAGGGTGCCTAGGTTTCTTAATTACGAGTGATTTAAGCTATTCTGAATCGATGTATTTTGTCAAGCAAAATTTTGTATGGGCAAAACCGTTGTTTTTGTCTTATCAACTTGTTCACTTATTTAATGTAAGCGAACCGAGCTGAACCAGGTTGGCCTCGAGCTCCACATATGGTGGTTACTGTAATCGCATAATATTTGAATATTATATTCGTTAAACGTGGAGAGGTGCATTTATAAAAAAAAAATGTGTGCTTTATTTGAATTATTTATAATTTTTAAGCTTTTCTAATGCTACACATCATTTTTCTCTAATATTATTAAAAACCAGTACTTAATTTCAACCTTATATGCATGTATAATTACTACTCAGTCTACTAATTTAGCATTAGTTCTCTTTTTAGTGTGCAAAATAAATACCAAATTGCATTTTTTTACAGGATATGCTGGCAAAATTAGTGTGGTTCTCACAAACAACACTAGAGCTCTTTGTGTAATGTTAGCTAACGGTTCTGTATCAAATGCGATACTTAGACAGTCATAAACTTCTGGTGGAACCGTCACGCAAGAGGTTTGCACTAATGGGCTGTGCTGAACCAGTAGACGGACAAACATTTTTTTTTGTACATTTTTCTAATAATAGTTAATGTAGGGGCATTTTGAGATCCTGTCTCGTGCGGATCCATTTATGGTGGCTGAAGTTGACGGTTAACATAGTAGAACGGGTTGGTTAAGTGTGGCACTGTCGGTTCCTGATGGTCGGGAATTAGGTGGCAATGTGGCTGGCCTGTTAATCGCTACATCACCTGTTCAAGTGGTTTTGTTTTCACCTTTATTAAGTCACACTCTGATTCTTATAGTTGACCTGGTTCGGATCCTGGTGATTTGTTTGCATATATTTTTGCCCCATTTCTTAGAATACTTTTGTGTAAGAAATATCAGGGAAACCCAAATTTTGAACTGAAACAAAATAGAAATAGATTGATTGAAAATGACATGTCTAGTGTCATGACAAATCCAATAATAGTCTCTTTAATAACCGATTGAAGAATCCGAAAATATACAATAGAAACATCAATAATGATAAGCGGTTTGAATTGAGACAAGAACAAAGCTTATGTTAATGCATGCTCTTTGCTTTTTGGAATAAAGGTAAAAACAAAGGTTTATATTGAGACTCTTCAATTCTAAATATAAAGTATATTTTGAATCATAATTGATATCTTCTACATCTTTTAAATTGCATTCTAACAACAGCTTCTTCATGAATGGTGAGTCTTGAAACAACGAGGCAAAGAGCAACTTCTTGCTCATGGCGTTCTCAGCGAAGACGGGTACTTCTTCCTCACTACATATATAATATGTTTGTGTCCGGATAATCATTCAACTTCTTTTATACGTCATACACCATCTGTCCTAAATGTCATAATCAGTACAGTAAACGAGTCAAAATGCCATTTTTATTGAATGGTGAATCATAGTTTTAAAATGGGTCAAACTCATTGTCTTTAGTAACAGTTCAAACATATCATTGTTTGTAAACGGGTCAAAATTAACCCTCGGGTGGGCAAAAGTAAAATTGCACTAATTTTAACGTTATTTTACTAATCTCGTGAAAATAACGTTAAAAGTGGCAGAAGGTTAATCAGGCATCATGTGGTAGCCGAAAGACAATGGTACATGCACCAATCAGCCGGTGTCCCGATGATTGAGTGCTATGTGCCTTATGTCCAAGGCTTGATGCAAAACTACTATCGAGCCGGGGGTCTCATCGGAAGCATCCTCTCTATCCCTATGGGGTAGGGGTAAGGCTGTCTACATCTTACCCTCCTCAGACCCTACCATAGCTTGGCTATTGGTGAGATATACTGAGTACGATGATGATGATGTAAACGGGTCAAAATTATAGTCTTTTGTAAACGAATAAAACATGATCATTTTTAGTAAACACATGAAATTTTGTTGAGTTGGATTACATGTTCACTATTGAAATTCAACATCACAAGTCAAATACCTAAAATACCCCTAGGCTTAGCTGCGCCAACCCCCTTTAGTTAGTCGTGTGTAAAATTTTAGATGCATGTGCATGTTGGGAATGACCAGCAAGTCTGAACACAAGACGCCTTGATTGTGCCTACTCTGAACACTTGGCAACATGTATTGTTGCTAATCTGTGATTGAGTGCCAACATAAGGAACATACTTATTCATTATGTAGGCTATATACTATTTGCATAAAACCCAAATATAAAGGCTTGGTTGTTGGTTATTCGAGTCATTTTATACAATTAATCGATAAACGCAATGAAATAAATCGAATAATCAATTTTACCATTTTCATAACCGAATTGATAAATGGGTTAAAACGAGTTATAAGCAAAATGTCTTACGATCATTTAAAAAAGAGCGTCAATTTTGTTCGTGTCAAAACGGATTATAAGCAAATTGAGTTTCAGTCATTTATAAAAGGTATCAGTTTTGGTTCGGGTCTGATATCGAGGACTTTAGAATTACTAATAAAATATTTTAGGTAAACTCACTTGACCTTAAATAAAAATTAAGAATTAAAAGCCATGATAACGAGGATGAGGAGGTTTGTTTTTAGTAAAATTCCGCACAAAAAATAAAATTATAATCAATAAACATGATACAAACGGCAGATCGTTACGTGTACTACAACGCCAACAATTGAAATTAAACTCCACCCACAAAATTAAGTAAATTAATATAAAAAAAATATATATTTTCACAATAATATAAAAATAACAATATAAATAAACCCGTGTAACACGCGGGCTAAAAGCTAGTTGACATATATTAATATACTGAAGATTGTGTATGCAAAAATCAATATTCTTAACCTCTGAACCTAACAAATGGTTTAACAAACCAATAAATAAACAAAATTTTTACAAACCAACAATCATATATTCACAAACGATGATCATTAATCTTATTTTGTATTTTTCATGCAGCATAAACCATGATCATTAATATTGTTAGAAAAGCTAAATATATGGTGAAAATAATAATAAGAATAACAAACTAATAGTTAATAAAAAAAAACTTTAAAAGAAGAAAGAAATACCTACATGGCAGCGGCATTGCACAAAAGCAATGTTACAAGAAGCTGGTGTTGTTTTCGAACCACTGGAAATATAACACCCGAACACAATTGATATTGTACAAAATAAAGATTTACTGAAAATAGGTATCGTTTTACTGAAAAGTTCAAAATGAAGGTATAGGTTTTTACCTGATTTGTCGAACCAGAACGATTGAAGTCGGATCTTGGTCGCCGGAAAGTCGATTTCATGGCCGGACCGTAACTGTCGCCATCACCGATTCATCGTTGATCTTTAAAGATTCCACCACCATCGTTGTGTGGCTGTTCACTTTGCCAGAGTTTTTCTCGGATACAGATTCAAAAAATGAAAACACATTACACGATAACTACAAACTATCAAAAAAGGTTAACTGTGTTTGTGTTCATTGAAGTGGAAGCTCCACCTGCATATTATGGAAAATAGGGTTCCAGATATGAGAAGGAGAGAGGAGGATGTGATATTTACCAGGCAATATTAATTGTGTTCGATACTTACCAGATCTGAGAACGAAAACCAGATAGTCGACCCTCGATTTCGACAATTCTTTGCTGGTGATATCCGATGACGAAGATTTCAGGAGAATATAATCAGATCAACTCCCTACCGGATTCACCGCCTTTGAAAGGATCCGATGACCTGATTTTCTAATAACAAAGAAAAGTGGAAGAGTGTGAAACAAAGAAAATATCAGTAGAAAGAAAAGAGGAAAGTAGATCTATGGTTAAGACAGAGAGAGAGAGACGGATCTGTATTTCAACTTTCAAAATTTGAATTCTTGAAACTCTCAAAAAAGTTATTTCTTCCACAGGAAGCTTTGTGAAAAAAAGAGGCGTGGGAACACGATGGTAAATTAATTCTGGTGGTGACATGTTAGTAAATGCATTGCGGGGCTAACACATGGCAGAACTTGTTTTCATTTAATATATATAGAGAGAGATATGTGTGAACTTTTGGATGGGCAAAAGTGAAATTGTATTAATTTTGACGTTATATTACTAATATCATGAAAATAACGTTAAAAATGACGGAAGGTTAATCAGGCATCATGTGATGGCGTTGATAGCCGAAAGACAATGGTACATGCACCGATCAGCCGGTGTCCCGATGATTGAGTGTTATGTGCCTTATGTCCAAGGTTTGATGCAAAACTACTATCGAGTCGGGGGTCTCATCAGAAGCAGCCTCTCTATCCCTATGTGGTAGAGGTAAGGTTGTTTACATCTTACCCTTCTCAAACTGTATCATAACTTGACTATTGGTTGGATATACTGAGGACGATGATGATGTTGTTTTCAGTTTGTTGACTTTTTCCTAATAATAATAGCTATAAATTATGCATCATTAGACTTCATTGTAAATTTGTATGAATTACAACGGTAGAAAAATAAAATTTATTGTATCGAGCCAGGGGTCTCACCGGAAGCAGCCTCTCTATCCTTATGGGGTGGAGGTAAGGTTGTTTATATTTTACCCTCCTCAGACCCTATCATAATTTGACTATTGGTGGGATATACTGAGGACGATGATGATGTTGTTTTCAGTTTGTTGACTTTTTCCTAATAATAATAGCTATAAATTATGCATCATTAGACTTCATTGTAAATTTGTATGAATTACAACGGTAGAAAAATAAAATTTATTGTATGAGTTGTAATTGTTCCACATTTGTAACCTTTAACCTATATGGTATATTTTAACTCTAACATAAATTAAGATGTCATGACATTTTAAAGATGGATTAAATCACTATTCACTTGTGTTAAATTTGTTAAAAAGAGGTCACGGATTAAACTTTGGGTGAGATTGAGTGAAAGATAAAAGGTAAGTGATGTAGTATTTATGCGGAGTTAAGAGAGATTAAATTATACCTCATAGCTTATGAGTATTTTGTCTCTATATGCATAATTTAACCGTATTTTCTTCTAAACTTTGTTTATTTAAAAAAAACATAACATCGTTATTTATATTTATTTTTATCTTACTCATAAACGCTTATTTTTATTATTTCAGTTTTTCATAGTTTTTGGCTCAGAAAGTTGTATAGATTGATGAATAGTTACCCTTTAGAGCATGTTAAGAGATTGAGTTTGAAAATACCTTATTGATTTATTGGCTTTTTTAAAAAGTAAATTAAGTTAAAAAGCATTTGGCAATCACAAAAACTCTTTTTATTCTAGCTTTTTGAAAGAGTTAAAACCAGTTTTTTAAAAGCCTCAATTTCTGGCTTTTCAATATGATTTTCTTAAAAAGCCAATAAGTTAATAAGTTGTTTTCAAACTCAATCTGAAACATGCACTAAATATATAGGGTCGCTATTGTCTTTATCAAATTTTTTTTGCTTTTAATTTTTTAGAACGACGACTTACTTGTATTTAGGCTACCACACTATACGAATTTGAAGAGCCACGATGTCCCACTCTGGCCTGATTATGTTGTCTTAATCGGCTCATGCTGGCTTAGGAGTCTGGCTTGGGCGTTTTCTCCCGGGAAACCATACAGTCGGCTGCCATTTAATTGACAGTCGTTGTGCAGCCAAAAGATCATAACTCTCTAGTTTAATACACGATGGGACTGAAACCCGGGGTGGGCTCTGATGTGTGGGTAAAAGAATGTGTTTTAAGTATTAATTTCGTGTATGTTAAGTGTTTTTATATATCGAACATGAGTACTTTGAGTGGTTTTATATTTATAGGTGCTCAGAGCTTAAAGAAGCTAATTTGGAGCACTAAGGATGGCAAATAATTGAATTATGGGCAAAAAGGAAGCAATCGGGGTGTTCGGAAGTGATTCGTGCGCATCTAAAGTAAAACGGGCATATTTGGGGCTAGGAAATGAGTTACGGAACCCGTAATATATGAATTTTGGGTTTCTCGACGAGAATAGTATATAAATGGAATAATATTAGCCGTAAGGCAGAGCTTAAGGGCCGTATCCTACGGCCCTGGCGTAGGCTACGACCAGGCCTGACGGAAAATTATTATTTTGATATTTTAGTTCGTATTTAAGGGATAAAACCCCTAAGGTCGATTATTATTCATTATTCATCAGTTGGGGGATACCTTGGAGGCTACCTTTCATCACCATAACACCTATTAATTACTATATCCATCCATGCAATCCTTCTCAACATCATAATCAAGAGAATGAAGATCGAGATGCCAGTCTAAAAACTTCATAACCATCTCCGGGCGTAGGGTTGAGTTGTTTGTTGGATTTTTGGTACTCTAAACTTTAACTTTGGATTTGGTTAATCATTCGGTTGATCAATTCTTTATGCTTTGTTTGTGTGCTAACGGTTTTATAGTAATTGATTGCTTACTCTTTTGTCAGTCACTCATTTTGTGGTCATCAACAATTAGGATTAAATTCTTTTCGTCATTGACCCGTTTATCATTAGCCATATTATTGATTTTGTGTTTCAAAACCTAAAACTTATAATCAAATAGATTTTCATTAAGCTATGTCAATTGTTCGAATTAAGTTCTGACGTTCAACATTGCCAATCATTAAGTCCTTTCGTTTACATATTTTAACAAGGAATTGTCTAAAGAAGTTTATCAATTTTCTAACTTGCTTCAAAACCTGAACCCTGGAGTTTGGTTATTTCATATTATTGTTTTACAAACTACTTATATTAACCGCTTAACATCGTCTGTCCACCTTAATTATTTAATAATAAAATATGAGTTTTACTTGCACCTTTCACTGATTTCTTGTGGAGACGACCTTACTTACATGTACTAGTTATAGGTATTTAAGCTTATAAATACTTGTTTTTTATCATAGCACGACATCTACATCAGACTCGAAATTCGAACTGACAATCTTATACAAGATCTAGCTAAAATAATTTATTAACAATATCCACTTAAAGTAATATAAATGAAGATTAAACTTGAATCTCCATCAGAAAACTCAAGTCTTCCAATTAGGCCATAATTGAGGGGTTATAGAGGTTTTAATAGAAAGAGATTTAAGGTGTTTTATGTATTCCATACTCTATATTATAAAGAAAATATGTGATTAGAAGCTTCCATATAAATGATCTAATGAATGATTATGGCGTTCGTTTGACTATGATATCTACTTACCTTTTAGTACATATAGAATATAGACGTGTGCGATTTTGCTTTTGTGTGGTTTCATGAAAACAAAATTTTTAGACAATCTAATGTGCCTATGGTTTTAGACAATGTTTCATAAATCGCCTCAAACTGGTTATAACCGGATTTTTTTACAAAATACATAGGCTCAATATTTTAGGTCGGTTTACTAAACTATTGAACCGGCTATTTTTTTCTAAACTACCAATTTAAACTATTAAACCGGTTTTAACCCATAAGATTTTTTTGACAATTTGCAGCCCACAATTACAAAAGAAACTTTTACCCTAACTATTATAACCGAAGACAGTTCCCATTCTCTTCTTCCTGGTAACCTACGACTGAAGCTTACAAGTAAAGAATATTGAGTAAAAAAATATGTTATTTTGATCGTAGATTAACTTTGTTTGCAAATTGAGTGTTTTTGGATTTTTTTATTAAAAGATTGACTTTAGCACTATTGTTTAATATTGATTTATGTACTTTTAGGTTATTTTTTAAGTTGAAATTTCATTTATATGAAATTCCTTGATAAATCATTCAACTCAATTGAACCCCGGTACAACCCAGTTTAACTGATTGTACTATTTTTAACTCAACCCGTTAAAAAATCCAATTTTTAAAATATTGGTTCTAGAAAGAACCTAAAATAAACACATGTATGCATTATCATTATCATTATCATTGATAACTGTGATCCACCAAATCAAATTTAAAAACATGAAGAAAAAACAAAGTCTAGAATTATAAATAACTTCGAATTGACCAAGCAACTACACAACATATTGTGGATTTGGTGATCATATGTGGATTGCCATTTACCTAGTACCATAATCATATATAGGAGCTAACAAACATTAACTAACATGTGATCATGTTGCAAATCAACCTTTAATCTGTTAACCATTAAAAGTCAAAGTAGTTGACTAGTCAATTTCCTTACCACTTTAAGCCTTCAAACAAGAGCAAACCCAACCTAGCTCTCTGACTCTCTACCAACATATGAAGTGAAAGCAAAGAAAACTCACACCCATCGCCTTATCATAATAAGCCAACACTTACTCCCTTCACCCTCATTTCCACCATTATGGAAACCAAAACCCTCCCCGAAAACCGACCGCCCGTCGTGGCCTACAGTGCCAATGTAGACACATCCAGGGCTTTTCGGTCGGTGAAAGAAGCCGTAGAGATATTCGGGGAGCAGTTTCTGACCGGCGCAATCTTCTTACCGTCACCTAAACCGCCTTTTACGTTACCGAAACAAGAAACACCGTCATGTAAGTCCACGGAAAGCTCTCAAACATCATGGAAATCATGCTCACCACCCAGGGAAATCCAAGAACCGCCATTGTTGCTTGTTAACTCCTTGAGAAAGCTCGAGTTGGAACTAGAGGAAACGAAGAAAGAGTTGAAGTTATTGAAGGAGAGGGAGTCGGAAACCGAGGTGGCGTTGGGCGTCTTTAAACGCCGAGCTTCAGAAGAATAAGTTGAAGATCGAGACGGCCGAGAAGGCGGCATTGGACTTGGTTCCGGTGGTGAGTGGTGGTTGTGGAGAGAGAAAGATGATAAATAAGAAAGTGGTGAAGAAGAAGCCGATAATACCACTACTTGGAGAGTTGTTTTCAAAGAGAAAAGGAAAATCAATACTGTAATCAAGTAATAATAATGCATGCATGCATGCACACACATGAGTGATTAATATCGTTGGAATCATTGATTTTGTTGGATTTACGTGTGAATTAGATTGGTTTTAAACTTTTAATTTGAATTAGTTTTGGAGTTAAAGAATTTAAACAAGAAAAAACAAGAAGAATGGGGTGACGCTTGGTATCTAACGAATGCTAGCTAGCTTACTTCTTTTTTGTTCGTTTGTTTGTTTTTTAAATCAATAATGGTGAAATTTTAATGTTTGATGTTTATTTGGCTCTACATATTCATTTAATGTTTAGTACGATAAATCCTGTGTGATACACATATATGGTTAAAAAGTTAAAACAAAAGAGTTAAATTTAATAATATAAATAATAACATATTGATTTATAAGATATAAATAATTTTCTAAAGTACATAAATTAGTAATAATAATTTGTATTTGTATTTTAAAAGAAATCAAAATGGAATGTTGTGAATATATACCAATTAAAAAAAAGAAAAGGATAACATCAATTCAACATAATTCAGTATATAAGCCATAAACATTTTAAAAATAAAGTTTTCATTTTATCATTTATGAAGGGGAAATTAAAAAAATGGAAACATATACACCTGGTAATGTATGTGTAGGGTCTAATTGAATGACATGTGAAATTGTGTTGCTTTAGTAGTATAAGGTAGATTTGTAATTGTTTTGCGGAAACAAGCAATTTTAATTACCAACCTTTTGAACTCAATAAATGTTTTCAATATCTTGGAACTCTCACAAGTCACAGGTATATGGAAAAGAGGTGTGTTCTAAGAAAGGATTTTCTTGACCTCCATTACCCAACAATTAGCAAGTATTGATGAAGGGATAAATGAGACTTAGGACCTATCCAAATATGTTTTAATAGTGGTGAGTTTTATTTTTTTAAACGATTGTGACAATTGTCACGTCACACAAACATAAACCTCCTAGTGTTTACTCGTAATACTCATCTTGCCTAGCTTGTATAAATGTGAATTCTTTTTATCATTCTTGATATTTGGTTGAAGTCCTTGAATGTAAAATAATCGGCTTAAAAGATTATTGGGATTTTAAGGAAGTTTATGGGTAGATGAAACATTCACTGAAAAGTCTTTGGAAGAGGTCTATCTCTCTATCTCTGAAATAACCGTAATTTTTTTTCAAATATACAAAATTTATTATATGTAATAATAATAAATATTACACAAATGTATATACACATGTTAAAAATTATTTTATTATATTAAAAGTTCGCTTTTCTTTTTCTATCAATGACATGTTTGTAGAAAACAAAAAAGTTTCCTTAACTCTCTCTCTCTCTCTTTTTTTTTTACTTCGGCTTCCACCCGTATTGGTTGGTGGGGGGGGGGGGTTGTCAAATTTTATGACGGGCGATCGAGACTAGATCATATATTTGAAGAAAAAAGTATTCCATGGAGTAGCTGCCCCTTTTCGAACCACCTAGGTCCGCCTCTAATCTATACTATCATTTTGTCGGTAGTGACACACTTATATAGGGTTCTGTTAAATATACCAAAAGTATACCAAAGTCATTAATGATGTTTGATTCCAAGAAGCTTTTTTGCTCAATTTCCAAATTTCACAAAATTCAATGACATAACTTTGGTGAACCAATCATGAACACATCTCCCAAAAATTCAACTTTTAATTATTAAGTGTATTATTTATTTTTTTATTAACTAATATATTATTAACTTTTTATTATTAAGTTTTTTATTAACTTTTTATTATTAGGTGCATAATTTATTCTTATTATTATTAACTTATGTACACATGTTTTTATTAACTTTTTATTATTAACTTATATATACATGTTTTTATTAACTTTTTTATTATTAGGTGTATCATTTATTCTTTTTTATTAACTTATATATACACATTTTTTATTAACTTTTTATTATTAAGTGTATTATCTATTCTTTTTATTAATTTTTAGGTGTTCGGGTCCCATGAAGAATTGATGAATTGGGTACAAAACTTGGCACGCTCTCTTGGTGTTGTCGTCGTCACTAAAAGATCGAACAAATATCCTAATGGGTTCGTGTATAAAGTTGTAATCATGTGTGATCGTGGCGGAAAATATAAATTTAAGGATTCAAGTAAAGTTTCTGGCACAAAAAAAAACTGACTGCCCATTCGAATTAGAAGGGAAATATTCAATAGAAGACTAGTAATAATTCATAATTGTATAATAAAATATTTAATATACTATTATTAATACTAGTATTGCAAAAAACTAATTACAATAGTCTTTAAAAAACCTAATTAAAAAATAGATATTAGTAGTTTAAATAATTATTATGTAATGATTAGTAGTTATATTTAAATAAAATAGAATAAAAATGATGATTGATATGATTAGTAGTTGATTGAATGATTAGTAGTTGATTAATAGGGTTGACTTGGTATACCAAATAAAAACTTTTGGTATATTTAAAGCCCCCCCTTATATAAATACAAGCTTATCGTTGCTAACAAATAATGAAATCTAAACCATATTAATTATATATATGGTCAACTTATAAAAGATAACACTTTATTAAGTAAATAATAAAATTATAAATACATCTTTCAATAATAACGCTTACATATTTTTAATAATTCCTTATAGAAGTTGATTAAACCTTTTAAACGACTAAAATGCAATTTGATTCTTATTGCTCCCACAACTCAACATAAGCAATATCATCAATCATATTCTCTTCGACCGGATCCTCCACATGCCAGCACAACATCATCTCATACTCAAATGTTAATCCTGGAAACGTGCTAGCCATTTCAACAATATTTTGGCTTACCCAATAATCAAGATCTTGCATTTGCTTGTCATGATCAAAAAGTACTCGAGGTTCATGATCAAAATATAAATAGGACGAGCCACCATTGTTTTCATTGACGGGTAGCACATCAATTTCTATCATTGGCGTTTGACCCATGTCATCATCATCGTTCATAATTTCAATTAAATCTCTAAGAAGCCCGTCATCTAATTCCATGTTTTCTAGTAGGTCTTCAAAATCATCTGTTAACGACACCATGGCTTTATGCAAAATAAAAGAGTTTGATAACTTTGTTGTTTCTAATATGAAAGCTAGGTTGAAGGGATGTATGATGTGAATGAAAAATGTGTCATAAGTAGATACACAATTGATAAAAACATATACCTAAACTTACTTCAAGTTGATAAACAAACACGTTATGACTCGTCGGTATCAACCAAAAAGACATGGTACTAATGTTATCAAGACCCAAATTTCCAATTTTGTTTAATAGTGAACGTGGTGCATCTCTTTAAAGTAAAATAGAAAGTATCATCTAGAGATCAATTTCCTCGCGACCATACCATAAACATGCAAGATTTCTTGTTTAATTCGGTAAATACAACTAATAAGAAATTGCACATGTGGTTATTTAAATAGATATGTTTTTAAAATTAGTTATGGAAGTTTTTGGATACATGTGTATATCATCTCCATATGATTAGATTAACGTTTAAAGGCATTTCGATTCCCATCATATAAACATGTTAATTAAAATTTTGAATACCATTCGGGAATTAGGCAGATGGAATGCTGACAAGATCATTATATAAAGTGGATGAGTGATATTAAGAGTTAGGCCAGTTGTTCACGTGGTGATAAAGGTAGCATATGCTTGCACATGTTGCATTTCTACACATCTTACTTGACAAACACATGTTCTTTTGGGCGTAGCCAGCCTTAGGGGAATGGGTTCGGTCGAACCCGTACAAAATTTTGTTTTAATGTTATATATTAGTGTATTTTGACATCGAACCCGTAGAAAACCCAAATATAAGTGGTAAACAGTCGGTCTTTTGTCCCTCAAAAATTTTCGAACCCGTAGGAAAAAATTTCTGGCTACGCCACTGCATGTTCTTTTAAACGTAAATTTTATCAAATAATTCAACCAAAAACTGAAGAGCGGAATAAATAAAAAGATGGCAATATGATTTTTGAATCAAAGATGGAGGATAAGCTTCTAGCGTGGAGGAGAGATGTGGGAGAGAGAAGATATTGTATGTGGGAGATACTAGCAGGTTTTATGAGAGGAGGAGGAGGAGAAAACAGTGAGTATTAGCGATGCTTGTTGATATATTTAGTTGAATTTTTATTATAATTAGAGATAAGTTAGCATCACTATAATTAATGTAGACTTGTCTCATTAGTTTTAAATTATGCAGTTAAATTAGCTGATATCATTTTTGTTGATATATTTTGTGTAAAACGCTTGAATCGTCAAACGGTTGTAACGGGTGTAACATCACGAAAATTTCGAGTCAATAATATCAAATTTTCCAAAGCTAAGAGACCAATTCTGCCAAATTCCAAACCCCAAGGGTTAAAATGTAAATTCTGATTCTTTGGCATATCGCGATACGCGACGGCCTTAGGATTAAGGTCACCGCGTATCGCGATGACCCTTCTGACAAATTGTGACACGTGTGCCATATGGCAACCGGTGGCATTATGTGTTGCCACGTGTCACCACGTGGCAGACAGATTGCCACGTGCCACCACGCCTGCCATGTGTCGCCACGTGGCAGGTCTACGTGATGACTGTCCAGGGCTACGTCGCGATACGCGGCGGGCTAGCTAATGGGCCATGGGCCCATGGATCTGCCTATAAATTGAGGCCATCGGCCTCTCACTTCCCACACACCAAATCAGCCTCTCATATCTCTCTCAAGTACCCCTCCTCTCTCTCTAGAATTTCCTCGATAAACGTGCCACGCCGAACCTTGATTTTCATGCCCATTACCTCGATAATCGTGCCACCTCACAAATGACGTTCCAACAACAAAATTGGTGCCATCTCGACGTTCCGACGATTGCCTCGTAAAGCGTGCCGATGTATGAAGGAGTGATGGTATCTCGATAAGCGTGCTAAAGAAAGGAGTGTTGAAAAAGAAAGAGACGTCGAAGTGCTGCTCGATTGTCTAGGGTTTGATAAGCCAAAAAAGGTAGGCATAATGCTTGAATAGAATAATAATAAAATATTATAAAAGGCTTAACACCCTAAGTCGAGGTTATACTCGCTTGATACCTCAATAAACAAAAGAAATATATAACAAAGAAAAGAAAAGAAAGAAATATTAACGTATATATATGTGTGAATATATAATTCTTTGTTATGAATATTATTTAAGTAATAATGAGTATTCTTAAATAATAAAGAAAAGAAAGTATACGTTTCTTAAAGAAGAAGAAACGTTGGGTTTAATAAAATAAGTATAACTATAGGTTATCTTATAAAAAAAGAAAGAAATTACTTTTTAACTAAAGGTTTTAAAGTAAGAGAATATATATAATCGAGGTGACGATTATAAACAAGACTAAAGGTCTTAAGCCGGATTGTATATCCGACTAACAAAAAGTTATATTCGTATTATAGGTGCAAGATAGCAAGGGAAAGACCCTCGGACGGTGTTTGAAGCCGATCCAAATTGAAAAGGTGAATACGCCCCAACTTTACAAACTTGTTTTCAAACGAAGTAAACATGTTATATGAAAAAGTTTACATGAGACTATGTGTCTTTAAAACATTTATAAACAAGAGTAAAAACGCTTGCCTTCAGGCTATAGTATACGTTTGTCTGGATCCTTACATATGTGGTAAAAGCGGTGGACACATCGCACCACACTTGTTTATAGTACACTCGCCTGCGGGGAGTAATGACCATGTGTATATTTATGGTACCTAAGTAATGTCGAACGCTGCGGTGTTTGCTGAGGTTCTAAGAGTAGAGACTTGAGTTTATAAATTGTATTGTTTTAACTTGATTATTCCTAAGCCACGATGGGCCGGACCTAAGTTATGTCTCGAGGGGTAATCAAGTAAAGAAAAATATTTTCGCGTCAGCATATTCACCAGCATTCGTTGCTGACGTATTTTATAACATTTTGCAGGTAACCAAGATTAGGGCTTGAAGAACGAAGTGCTCAAGATAATCCGATGACTCGGATATTTTGTTTAATTTGAATATTAAATTAATGGTGGTTTTGTAAATTATAAACAAGTAAACTTAAATGAGACTTTTGTCTCATCTTTTGTAATGTAAATATTTATAACTTTAATCCACATGTTTTATAAGACTTCCGCTATTAACTCGTAACTCTGATTTACTTACAAATGTGGTACCAACTGTTGGTCGCACTCCTAGGCCTAAGATGGGGGTGTGACACGGGGCCAAGTGTTAGGGTACGAAATGGGAATATTGAAAGTAGCTCAGGCAATTCGATCCGACTTATTACATACAAACTAAGTAAACATAAAAATAAAATAAACTATATACACCACTAACTTCTTTTTCATCACTCCATACTTTGAACAATGAATCTCAGATTTGTTTTTTTTTAAATCAACATTCTAATAAACATAATACTAAATACTTCATAGCAATTACCAAAACAACGATACAATTACAAAGAAATAACCTACTAAGCCAAATCGTCTCGCAAATGTAACAATGGGGTTGATTGATAAACAATAAGTCCAATAATGGCTTCTAAAGGAACCACCCCCCGCCCCCTCTCGTCACCCACGCTCATATGTATAATGTATGAGGCCCAACCCCCAAAACCTATACTCGCACTTATCCAGATGAGGCTATACCTAAATGCCTCTATCATTTTTGTACTCATGCCAAACTAAGGTCTCGAACACATTCATTACACAAGTTCTAACAAGAAAGGTCACAATTCTATCCTCAAATAGTACCAACAATGAAAACCTGTGGTATAAAGTTCCAACCTGAAATTTGTTACCGGCATGTTACGTGAAATAAATAACCAAAAACATGTCACCCTTGGTTGAAAATCTATAATCATTTCTTTAAAACTTGACAACACTCACACAAGGGAAACATGGACATGAAAAATGAACTTTATCTCAACATATCTTTTGAACCACAAACAAAAATTTTTCTCAAAACTTTCTCCACATCCCCACACTTGGGATACATTGTCCCCAATGTATGGGTTTGGCACATTTTTTTTATTTTTAATTAAAAATTCACACCCCCATCGGACCCCAACCCTTTAATCAATATCGCACATGCACCACCCAAAACAAAAAAAATACAAAAAAAATATTCACCAATATACAAACTAGGACAAGAAAGCACCTGATTAGTAAACGCGGCTGAGATGGTCCGAATATGGATGTCATCATATCCGAAAATTCACCAAATCCAAAAGCTCCTTGTTCACCACGACCTTGTTCACCTCCTTGTCGTTGTTGTGAGGCACCTTGACTTGAACCTTGATTGGGATCCACCCACATTGAGTGATGCAATGGTGGCGTCGGGTATGACACATTACCATCACAAGGGGGCAATGTAATGTAGTCCACAATTGGCGGGTCCGCCACAACCGGTTGCCCCGCATGCCATGCATCATGCATCCTCCTATACCGATTATCAATGTACCAGTTGTTCATCTCATTCTCAAAGGCATAAACATTAGTTCGGTTCCATAATTATTGGTGGTCATAGTTTTTCTTTAACGCCCTTTCCATACTTGCACCCATGAATGTTTGTTGATTGAATATGGCTTGGGAAGATTTAGACAAATTCCCAAATGTAGGTGGTCGTTGTCGTTCTAACACCTCTTGTATGGTCCCTTGGTAGGCCCAACTTGAATCATACGTCCTTTGTGCATAGTCAAACACACTTCCCACATAACTTGACTGACCTTTCATCCCAAATCGGTCCCGCTTGATCCGCATCCATATGAGCTACATTCGGATCATCTTGGTAAGCGTCATCACCACTTACTTCGTCCTCACTTTCGGATTCATCATCTTCACCCGTATGCAATTATCTTGCATCAACATTTAGATTGTGTGTATACCCAACCAGCCCCAAACGTGTAATGTCGAATGGTTGAACTTTTTGTACGAGCCATTATCGTCTTCACCAATTTCCCCACACATCTTTAACAACGCAGTGATCAATCGACACTGATATATGATTTCCTGGTCCACACTATTTCGGCTTATCCATGTATTACTCATCACCAAAAAAACGGTATGAAATAAGCGGTGATCCATGTAATAGCGTGTATAAGATTGGTACCTCGGGATATCGTACCTCAATCCTATCACTCCAACGCGGAATGATATTATGGACGCTTATCATCAACATCAACTTTGCTTCCATCTTCAGATTTTTTCGATACAGCTTCCTGGCGTATGTTCCAGGCAAAAACAAATAATCCACATTGGTTGCTTCTCAGGCGCCAAATACAAATCTTCCAAATGCGGGAACGTATACCGGTTGTTCGGCTTTCTATCAAATTTCGCAACCCGTCTCAAGCTATCAAATGAAATTTCCACCTCAATCCCGTTCACAATACCAATTAATTTATTCTTTGATGGATTACTACATGTAACACGTCTTAAGGTAGCAACACATTCTTGTATCTCTATATCAAACAAGTTAGTTGACTCATTATCATAACACTTCAAGGCAGTTTCCCAACCAAACGCACGAAATTTATCAGTAACCCCAAACGGACCAAAATCCGTTTCCCGCACTTCTTTTTCTCAGATGAACGCCTCTTTCTTCTACACTAAAGAGTTCATTTGTTCATGGAACAATTCCGGTTGCCATTCCCTATGTTGGTTTGCCAAAGACCCCGAGTTCCAAGTTGGTTTCTCCCCTCTATGATCTTCTTCCTCCTCTTCTATATCCGGCTGAAGTATTAATCTTCTCCTTTTTTGTTGTTCAGCCTGATTACTTGAAGACCACCCAACTGGTTCCTTTCCTTTTCGACCCATTCTGAAAACACAACAACCAACAACCAAGGAACAAGTTATTCTCTTTTCAACCTTAAACATCCCCACAATTGCTTGACACTATGGTTCTAGATGCAAATTAAACATATTATTCAACTTTTTCAAAAGAATTTGAGCATTATGTCCATTAGATAACCAAAAATATGCTCAACGATATGCTTGAACCAATACTTGACATCTATAACCATATCAGTAAACAATTCAAGCAAGTGTGGATATAAAATAATTATGAACAACTTACAATTTCCTTGAAATATACCTTCAAGAATGAAAAGAATACACATACCTTGGGGTTGTAGAAGATGAAGATGACTAAAGCTTTAATATAAGCCAAAACCCCCAAATAATCCCAAAAATTTTCGGACCAAGTTGTCCCAAATCGACCACCTAAACATAATATTTTTCACAATGAAATTACACAATTGGATCCTTGCGAAATTCTAGTCAAAATAGCCCCGAAAATTGATTTATTTGGTTAAGAGATGAAGAAATTGTGATGGTTTGAAGTAGGAAGTTAGGGTTTAAGTTTGGGAGAGATAAGAAGGATGATGGTAGAATGTGTGGTAGAATGGAGAAAATCCCATCTTGTGGTTTAAAATAATTGTGATGTTTTTTTTTATTAAACCAACAAAGCTGCGCCCTGCTTTGTAAGCTACGATGGCCTCTGGGCTAGAAACTTCACCGTAGGACAATTTTAGTCTGGCGTCGAGTTTTTATTGTAGGCTACGGTGGGACTTGCATTTTTTTCAATATATTTGTTTTATTGATCTAAAAACACATATTATATTAAAAAACCATAAAATTACCTAAAAAAGCAAATTAACCAATCCCCCCATGAAAAATCCGAGTTGTCTCCAACACGGCAAAGAAAGTCGTTAGAATTTCCCCACACTTGAGTCGAACGCACTCCAAGACGAGAACGATAATTTTTGAAAACAAATTAAACTAAACTAAACTAAAATATACAACATACCTTGGCCTCTTAGATTGTTTCCACATCCGGTGAGCGTTAAAAGTAACTCACCGTATCCACATGGAGCATATTGATGTCTTTTCCTTCCAAGTAATGCCTAAGTCTTTGTCCATTCGCCACTTGCTTTGTTTGGTCTTGAACATATTCTATCTCCACATCACCAAACCGACCCACACTTGTGATGATATATGGACCCATCCACTTACTTTTTAGCTTACCCGGGAAACAACTTCAACCTTGAATTATACAACCGCACCTTTTGACCCACTTCAAAAGTCCTTTTCCTCAACTTTGCATCATGGACCTTTTTTAGTTTGTCTTTATATGCGGAAGCACATTCACATTCATATGATTCATCCCGGATCTCCTCAATCTCATCCAATTTCAACTTTCTAAATTCACCTGCTTCCTTATAATCCGCGTTCACATTCTTGATCACCCATATACTAATTGTCACACCCTCAAATTTCGACTAACGAAGTTTTACCGCGAGACGTGTGACATACCAGGATCAAGCTCATTTGTTATACAAAACATCCCATTCAAAATATTCAAAATATTATCTAATTCTCAATCAAACATGAGAAAACTAAAACCAAACCATACAATTTAAAGTTTTTCAGAAGCGTAAAGTAAATGGTTTAAAATAATAAACCTAGTGCTCAAACATGCACAACCCATCAAATATAAACAATGTGAAATAAAAGTTCATGCGTCAACTGTGACTCCTGACATATGCAATGCAACCCGCTCCTTAGCACATCTAGCAACCTGGGCAAGTATAAATACTCAAGGGTCAACACGAGTTTGGTGAGTTCAAAAGTTGTAGTAAAAGGTAGTATATATAGTATATGTAGTATACGTAGCATAAGTAGTATATGTGTAAGTAGATCTAGCACTTTTCAAATATACCATGGTAGCTAACCCATTTAAAAGCTTCTAGACGTTTGAACCGAAGCTGACTATATGTATGCCTTCTTACCAGGTCTATCACCAACACTGGCGTATAAAAGTTAGGTAAATATAACACCCGTTTTACGACATCCCAGCCATGCTAGCGCGACTAGCCCGAGTGGGGTTTGTCAAACCCAATAGTACTACTCCATATAACCCAGCGATCCCATCCTATCGGTTCAAGGTAACATAAGGAATTTGAGTGATATAAGGGCATCTAGTATAAACTTGTGGTCTATAAAAAACTACATAAATCCAAAACAAGTCGCTGCGTTTTCATCCAGAAAACCAGTATGTAAGTATATCCATGTTTTCTCCCCGAAAACAAGTATAGGAAATGTTGTATCCAGAAAACATGTAAGGAAAATGTTTTGTGTTTTCAATCCAGAAAAGTAGTATGCGAAAATTGTTGTGTTTTCAATCCAGAAAACAAGTATACAAAAATAGTTTTTTTTTTGTTTTCAATCCCTGGAAAACAAGTATACAAAAATAGTTTTGTGTTTTCTCTTCAGAAAAAAAATAGAAAAAGCATGAACTCACCTGGTGTCGCGTGTAACAGACTTTTCTCAAAACCAAAAGGATGCACTTGACTCGCTAGCCGTTACCTAGTACAAGTGTTTAAGTTTTGAGAATGTGTTCAACAACACACGACTCTAAAACCCAAGTACGAACTCACACATAAACACAAACTTGACACGGCCACTCGTTGGTGATAATAAGTAATGGCAAGTGTGCCAAAAAGTCCAACATGTATCCACATATCATATAATGGCAAAACAACCAAATATTCATCATACAACTCAACTTATGATCATTCAGTTCACGAGATAGATTATGGTATGTACAAACTGATTTTATTCACTTAGCAAAACTTAAGGATAAATGTTATAGAATTTACCACAGTAGAATATATGAATTAGGTTTCTCAAAATATTTTTATTATATTTTATCACGCATACAAAACTCTCAATAATTCAATCTTTGCAGATATATACCAACAGTTCAACAGATTGCGCAACAAAAAGTAGTTTCATGGTTCTCTCAACTCATTAATCCAAATTGCGAAAGGCCAATTGGGTTGGCTTATAAACTAATAATACTAATTTTCAGAAGTGGAACTAACCCATTTGGTTTTGTCATTAGGGACTTATGGTGTCGGACAGACATGCTATAATATAACTTCCCTAATCAGCTTTCATATATATGTTTGTAAGATCATAAAAACCATTCAAAACTCATTTAAAAATTACAAAATTTACCTTTATGGAAACTAGACTCAGAATACTATGTCCAAACATCAAGAATAGATCAATAATAATTATTTAACATCGAGTTACCGACCAATCAATAAACGAGAACGAATCTGTTAGCAAACTGTTGCCATCAAAATTCAAACCCTAACATATTTACGGCATCTCTAGGGTTTCAATTCATCAATTAACATTATAATAATCAAAATTACAGTGAACATCTAGGGTTTATCAAGAACTCATCAATTTATAAAATTGACACCTAAAACTTACAAATTAACATTAGGAACCATGTGAATTACTCAAAGACACCACCATTTACATGAATCAAGATTCCAATGAAGATGAATTAGGGCTTGGCTTTAAATTTGAAACATGAGAGAGGGAGAGCAGATGTCGATGGGTTTAGGGGTGGGATTAGAGTTTGATTATTTTATTAATATTATATTTAAATATATTTACAAGAATGACCCTTTGTAAAATGAGTTTTGGCTTTAAACGAACTTTTTAACATCAAACCGGGTTATAACAAATCGTTATAACTAAAACTATAACCAAAGTCTATAAAACCAAGCCACGTTATTTCTTAAATATTATTCTTGTAAAAGCTAAAATCATATAAGTTACGCGCAATCGTTCGCAATTTCATGAAACAAGCTGTGAACTAAATATATAATCATGTAGCATGTAATTTCAGACATATAATATTATAAACATATTCTCGAGATATTATTTTCATATAATAACTAATAACATGTTAAGAGAGAATAATGTACTAAATAATATAACACATAAAATCATCTAGCACTTAGCAATTATATCCGAGTTACTTAACATATCTGATTCAACATTGATCACCAACGTGTACTGACGAACTCATGTGTGTGACTCGTAATTGACTCGTGTAAATGTTATGCATGACCTTTAAGATAACGGAGTTTGGGTTAACGAAGTTAACGTGAAAATGCGGGGTGTCACACTAACCGATAAGGAGTTGTTCCAATTGGAGTTTTGTAGACGGTCCGATATGCCCACAATGCATCATCTAACTTGGCTGACCAATCTTTCCTATCAACCCGCACCGTCTTCATCAAAATTTCTTATATTTGCCGGTTGGACACTTCGACTTGTCCACTCGTTTGCGGATGATAAGGAGTAGTGATCCGGTGATTCACATTGTATCTTTTTAAAAGCTTCCCAAAGTTTAAATTAATGCGACCCACCATCGCTAATAATAACCCGCGGGATACGAAACCGAGCAAAGATGTTTGCTTGAATGAATTATCAAACCACCGAATGATCATTAGTTCTCATAGCTACCACTTTCACCCACTTGGACACATAATCGACCGCAATGAAAATATATAAAATTCCATTTGAGTTTGGGAATGGCCCATGAAGTCATGCCCTATACATCAAAAATCTCTATCACCAAAATCGTTTGCAATGACATTTCATTCCTCTTCGAGATACTACCCATCTTTTGGATATTTATACAATTTCGGGCATACTCACTTACATCCTTGAAAATGGTGGGCCAATAAAACCCACATTAAAGAACCATGTAGTCCGTTTTCCGACCACTAAAATGACCCTTACACGCCGATGCATGTGCATGAGTCAACACCTCCAAAACCTCGAAATTGGGAATACACCTCCGTATCACTTGATCCGAACCAATCTTGAAAAGGTCCGGTTCATCCCAAATATATTGTTTCACTTGGGCCATGAACCGTTGCCTTCTTTTCTTCACCCATTGACTTGGAATAGACCCCGTGGCTAAATAATTCACAAAATGGGCATACCACGGTGCAGTTGACACAACTAACAATTGTTCGTCGGGAAACTGTTTGTTTATCTCCATCAGGTCATCAACACCTTACAATGGGATTCGTGATAAGTGATCCGCCACTACATTTTCACACTCTTTTTTTATACCGCACCTCCAAATCAAACTCTTGCAAAAGAAATATCCACCGAATTAAACACTCTTTTGCATCCTTCTTCTCCATCAAATACTGAACCGCACTATGGTTCGAATAAATGATCACCTTGCTTCCCCAAATATACGACGGAACTTATCCAAAGCATACACCACCACAAGTAATTCTTTTTCGGTGGTGGCGTAATGAAGTTGTGCTTCAGATAATGTTTTACTCGGATAATAAATTACCACCGGCTTCTTATCTATCAGTTGACCCAAAACCGCTCCAAAGGTATTATCACTAGCATCACACATAATATCGAAAGGCTTTGTCCAATCCGGTTGTTGCAAAATGGGAGCTTTCACCAATTCTTCCTTAAAAACATTAAATGCTTGCAAACAATCATTAGTAAAATCAAGAGGAGCATATTTTGACAACAAATTATATAAAGGTTTAGTGATCACACTAAAACCCTTAATAAATTTCCTATAGAAACCTGCATGCCTCAAAAATGACCTTACCACTTTAATGTTTTTCGGTGGAGATAAAGATGATATTACCTGAATTTTTTCCTTATCCACCTCCATTCTCCTTTCCTAAATAACATGCCCCAACACAATACCCTCTTGCACCATGAAATGACTTTTCTCCCAACTTAAAACCATATTTGTCCCAACACATAGCCGCCTTGTTCATCTTCTACACCTTTAAAAATTCTTGCTCTTGAAATTCATCCAAATTGGAGGCAATAATGACCTGTAATGTTTCATTATCTCCCAAAAACGCATACTTCAAATGACTAGGCAAGTCTTTCAACTCCAGTTTCGGTGGACATTCCAAAGAAGATTTTGTATCCGAGTTGATTTCGGCCGATAAACTTTCAATTTGATGAGTCCACGGCGGTTGTCCCTCTTGTGCCGCCAACACCTCTCATTTTTTCTCTTCTATCCTCAAAGCACAAAGGTGTAATTGTTCAGAAAAATCATAAACACATGCTTCCAAAGCATCTTCCTCATAATCATGCGGTCACACATGTCAACTAAATCTGCTATAAAACACTCATCACCACATAAAGAATTAGAATAGTTAGCAGACACATTTAATCTCATCTTTCTATTTCCAAAAGCTGTATCAACCGTACCCTATCGACAATCAATAATAACATGGGCGATGTTTAAAAATGGTCGACCCAATATAACATTTTGTTGTTGAGTCGATTCACCCGATGAATAATCCAAAACTAAAAAGTAAACCGGATAGTAAAATTCATCCAATTTTACTATCACATCCCGCACAATCCCTCGGGGGAGTTTATGAGACAAATCGGCTAAAAAAACCGTTGTCTCAACCCGTTTTAATAGACCAAAATCATATTGGTCATATAAACCGCCCAGAAGAATACTCACTCGGGCTCCAAGATCTAACAACGCCTTTGACATTTGAAAATCACCAACTTGAATATTTATTAAAGGCGTTCCCGGATCTTGGAGCTTAGGAGGAAGATCACCTTTCAAAATCGCACATACCCGCTCGGTAAAATCAACCCGTTTAGGCACTTTTGTTGCCTCTTTAATGGACCAAAATCTATTGGTCATATAAACCGCCCGGAAGAATACTCACTCTGGCTCCAAGATCTAACAACGCCCTTGACATTTGAAAATCACCAACTTGAATATTTATTAAAGGCGTTCCCGGATCTTGGAGCTTAGGAGGAAGATCTCCTTTTAAAACCACATTTACCCGCTTGGTCAAATCAACCCGTTTAGGCACTTTTGTTGCTTCTTTTGGGTACACAATTCATTTAAAAATTTAGCATAAGCGAGTACTTACTTAATTGCCTCAAGTAAAGGTAAATTTACATTTACTTGTTTAAAAACCTCCCACATTTCTTATTTTTGAGGACCCCCTCTTGAAATTATATATTTCTTACCCGGGTCAACTAAAGCCGAAGGAAATGGGACTTGAATTAATCCAACACCCACTAACCAAACCTGGTGATAAATCAGTTTTATATTTTTACCACTTCTTAAAACACTAACATGGTTAATAGGAACATTACGAAAAGAGCTATGGGAAGGATTACCTTGGTGTCGCTTGGTAATTGACCTTTGTTTTTCTTTATGTCCGACACTTCGGCTGCAAGTTGAACCATTTGGGTGGTCAATGATTGAATGGCTTTGTCACAGACTTCATATTTTTGCATGCGATCTTCATCTAGTTGATTTCTCTTTTGCAGGTCTTGTTGCATCATCTTAAGCATATCCATGACTTCATTCCCACTTGAAGAACTTTGACCCAAAGACCCACTCTGACCACTACCCGTTTGTTGGAATAGATTTTGAAAACCTTGATTGTTCCTACCTTGAAAATTCCCTTGATTGTTGTATTGTTTGCGCGGAACATAATTTCCTTGATTCCCTTGGAAATTCGGAGTGGATTGAGTTGCCGGATTCCCATAATGAAAATTTGGATGATTTATCAACCCGGGGTGGTAAGTGTTTGAGTTCATGTTATAATTTATACCACCTCCCCCATGACCTTGAATTGCATTCACCTCCTCCACTTGTTCTTGTCCCACCATACAAACATCTGATGCATAACCCATTTCATTAAAATTCATACAAACATCAATTACTTGATTCGTGGTTTGCACTCCTCCATCTTCTACGACATGTACTTGGGGTCTTCCAATTGCCGGCCTTGCTCTTATTGCGGTTTGAGCCTTTCTTTTTGATGTAACTGACATTTTCTCCAAAAACGCCCAATCATCTTGCTCATAATTAGTACCAAATGTACCATTTGTAATCGACATCATATCCCACTCATCTTTCGTATTCAACCCCTCATGAAAAGCATTCAACAACTCCCAAAGAGCAATACCATGGTGAGGATAATTCTTGATCATCATGTTAAATCGTTCAAATTCTTCATGAAACATCTCACCCGATTATTGTTGAAAAGTTCTCAAACTCCTTCTTGCATCATTAGTCTTTTGTGCCGTGAAAAAATCTTCTAAAAACCTTTGTTTCATCTCGGCCCAGTATAAATTGATGCGGAAGGCAATGTGTAAAACCATCTTTTCACCTTATCTTCCGAAGAAAATTGAAAAATGACCAACTTAACTTCATCCGAGGAAAAACCTTGATCCCCAATCGTGTTGCAAATGGAGTCATATGCCTCCAAATGAAAAAAAGGTTATTCCGTTGCTAAACCCTTATACTTTGGTAGACTTTGGAGTGAATTGGTTCTAACCTCAAATGTTCTTCCTTGTTGATTTTGAGGAATAACCACCGGAGATGGAAATGAGCTTCAATTCCCTTTACCATTTCTCTTGCACGTCTTCTTGATACCCACAATGGTACTCTTGGTTGACCCATTTGCTTATACATGGGCCTTGGAGGTGCATATTGTTGAAATTGTGGTTCTTGTTGTTGCCCTTGTGGAGGAAGGTGTAGGGGGAACTTGTTGTTGTATAACCGGTGGTGGTTGTTGAACTTTCTGTTGAGCACCCAATTCTGGTTGTTGCCTTTGAGCATATGCATAGTTCCCTTGATTCACCCTTTGATTTACATCACCTCCCATGTAATAATGTCACCCCCTAACCTACGGCGGAAATGCCGGGGCGAGGGCTGATTGTCCACAACTCTCAAGGTACTATCGTGCAAGTTGATAAATGACAATATCTATTTCATTCATTTAAATAAAACAGTTACAGTTAAGTAAATCAATTATAAAGAAATTACAACAATAATCAATTAAGTTTGTATCCTAAAATGGCATCTCTACGTGATCTTCATCTTGCTAAACAACCAAGCTAATAACCTGCAAATGCGTATCAAATATATTTTTGTCAACAACACATGTTGAGTGAGTAAAACACCAGTTTAAGACACAACAATAATAATATATAATAAAGAAAGAAAGATGCAAACTGTTCATGTGAGAATAAAAAGTTAAACCATAGCATATAAACAGTTAACCAAACCATAAAGAAAGGTCTAAACCGTTGCCATGTGAATGGGTATTGGTTACCAATAATGAGATTTCGGTGAAACCATTGTCAATGAGTCGGACACCGGCCACTACGACGGTCGTATGATCATACTAGACTGAGAATATGTTGGACCTCTCCGAAATGTATTAAGATAAAGCAAGTAAGAAAATAGCAAGTTAGGCATAAACTGATATACACACAAGGATTAAACAGTTGCGGTTTTGAATACTAGATACTAGATAAATACTGTAAATACACATATGTCCCTAAAAGGATTTAAAATAAGTAAAAAGGGGAGTGATTACTCACCTGATCAGAGGAACAATATATAAGTGATGATGTGATAGAGATGAACCCTTCAGGATATACCGTCAAGGGTTCCTATTTAAATAATATGAATTAATTATTAATGATATAACATACTTTAATGAATTAAGATGTCGATGTGATTTGAGTATGATTTGCAATTAGTACGTTGTTGATTGATCGATCTCTACGGTTATTATTATTGTGAAATCATTATTATTAGTTTAAATAAATAAACATGAGTTGAATAATAATATAATTATGTAAATAATATTTAACTAAATATAGCGCAATTATAAATGTGTACATATAAAAATATAACTTGTAATATATTAAATAATTAAATACCAACATTAATATATATATATATATATATATATATATATATATATATATATATATATATATATAATATATATATATATATTTATCATATAATATGTGTGACACCCGGTAAATTCCCAATCCCTTAAACCAAGTAATCAACCTAAATATTAGGTAATTATGTTATGTGCGCCCTGCGCGAGCGCGCCATGTTAGTCAGCGCGTGCATTTGTTATGTGCGCCCTGCGCGAGCGCGCCATGTTAGTCAGCGCGGGCATATTATGTGCGCCCTGCGCGAGCGCGCCATGTTAAGAACCTGCGTGGGCATATGTTATATGCGCCATGCGCGAGTGTATTGGTTTTATGTACCTTAACGTTATGTTGTCTAATGGGCTGACCATCCCGCATGATGCTAAGGCGGGTGCATCCTAAATCGTTTATGCGCGTGCGGGAGGGAACTAACCTCCCCGCATGGCGGGAACATTGAGAGCTAGTTTGTCTGAAGCTCCAAGATGGAATTGACTTCAACATAACTGATCACTATGTTGAAATACCAAGACCACCTGGAGAATCTACAAATGAAACTCAATGTCCCTAACTGCGAGAAGGTTACGTGCCTACCCGCAGCAAAGAAATGTCCTTCACGCAGAAAGCTATGCGCACCAAGTGATACGCGCAGAACACTTAGTCTATTCTCCAGACGTAAGGAGATTACTCCCGCCCAAAAGGAAACAGTAGCGTGTTTCAGAGATTTTCCACTTTTTACTGTACACTAACAAAAGTACCTGAAAAAGCACACTGTAACACGAAAAGTCAACTGTCAGCCACCCTATTCTCACCAACCCCAGACCTGCATGCCCTGACCAAATCAAATCAAAATCTTTTATCCACTACTCCACTTTTAAATAAATAATAATAATTTCCATACTTTATCATCATTACCCCTAGATATGAAAAGATTACAATCCCCTAAAGCAAGGGATTGTGTTCCCTTGAGTTTGCCTATAAATATGTAACCTAAATTATCACCCAAAACACACTTCAAAGAACTGCAAACTTGCACTAATCCTCTCCCAAGCATCCGTTGTTTTCATTTCCGATCCTGTTACTAGGTAAGCCGAGAATGTAACCTTGAGATCTACTTTCCAACCCTTATATTCTCCTATTTCTTGATCTTAATATATATACTTCTTGTTATTTAATCGTATTCTAGACCTTCAATTCCGAGGCCAACACCAAGAAAACCCGAATCTCGATTTAATCCCTTAACAAGAACCACAGGTGAGTCTCACAGCCCCTATTCTCGCTGTTTTCACTGTTTTTAAACTGCTTTCGGGGCGAGGGACACGTACTTAAATAATGTTTTATCATGGTATACTTACAAGCTATGCAAGCGATTATGTGTTTAAATTATATTTCATGATGAGCAATGCGAACGGTTATCTAAGGTTTTCGATGTATGGGCGCTAGAACTCGAGTAAGTGATCACTTTACCATTGGAACTCTAAGGGTAGGGACTGCTGGTTTGATCCACCCACTCGTAGGGGTCGCACCTCTTTGCATAGACGAGTGCCTAGTATGGTCATGGGGCAGTACTATGGGTTTGAGCCCGCTCGTAGGGGTCGCGCCTCTTTGCATGGACGAGCGCCTTGTTTTCCGGCACAACGTCCGCGCGTAACCCGCGGGACGGAATTAATGATTAGCTCGTAGGGGCAGCGCCTCTTTGCATAGACGAGCACGGTTTTTCAGAAATGTCCACGCGTAAACCGCGGGACGGCATTATATTATTTAGCTCGTAGTGGCAGCGCCACTTTGCATGGTCGAGCACACTTCCAGTAATGATCGCGCGTAGCCCGCGGAACGACTTTTATCAGAAATATGTGTCAGATCTATGTTTTCATACGGATTATCAAGTATATGTTTAGACATGAAATCATAAATGTGTTTCAATATGATTTTATCAAGACTATGATGCAATGCGATTTATCAAGTTACTAAAACTTGTGAACTCACTCAGTTTATACTGATTCAAATGTTTTTACGTGTCTTTCAGGAGATAACTAGGTAGCGCATGGAGTCACACTTAGAGCACCTCACGCTGAACATCTAAAACTAGCTTTTTGGAAGATTTTAGTTCTATCCCTTCGATGCGCGTGGTCGTTCCCGCCGCGCAAGGGGATATGGCGTGGAAATCTTCAACAGTTTTTATACTTGGATGTTTTTATGTAATTTTTAAACAATGTAATGTATTTGTATTAAACTTTTCATGCGCAATAAAAATCTTTGAATGTTTGCAATGGCCCGTGCTTAATTATCATCCCCACTCGCGCGCGCCCGGCTGTTTCCGTCGCTCAGGGCCGGGTGTGACAGATTGGTATCAGAGCCCTGGTTATAGCGAACTAGGAAAAGAAGTTTTAACCTAGACTATAACCGTTGGGGAATCACATGAAATATTTTTCAAAGAAAATATTTTCAAAAGAAACTATACACACACTTAGGAACACGGGTCACACAGTGTCTAGTAAATAATGATAACATTATGTGCTCAGAGTACATGCGCTAAGTTTGATATATTTTCATTCTCTTTTAAAGCGAGAATGCCTCCAACTAAAGCCAAAGGAATTACCATGACACCCGAGGAACTCGCGGAAATAATCGCGCAAGCAATCGCAACACATGAGGCCAGCAAGGCCGAATCAAGTCAGGGTCGTCAGAATGAGACCCCAGAACCTGAATCAGGAGCCTTGGACAAAGGATGCTCCTACAAGACATTCATGGCCTGTAAGCCTTGGCCATTCAAGGGTACCGAAGGGGCCATTGGGCTCTACAACTGGATTGACAAGATGGAGACAGTTCTCTCCATTAGCGGATGTAGTGAGAACCAGAAGGTCCTTTACGCGACCTGCATGTTCCAAGAAGCAGCTTCGTCTTGGTGGAAGCTTCAAACGAAAACTTTGGGGCGAGAAGTTGCTCTCCACAAGACCTGGGAGGAACTGAAGGAAATGATGATGAGAAAGTTCTGCTCTCGCGCAGAAATCCAGAGTCTACAACAGGAATTCTGGAACCACACCATGGTAGGAACGGATATCGACGCCTACAACAACCGGTTCAATGAGCTTTGCCAGTTGGTGCCAGACATGGCAAACACGGAGGAAAAGAAGATCGAGAGGTATATTTTTGGGTTACCTCCTGTTGTTAGGGTTCCGCTCAACGCCGCAGCGCCTCCAACTTTTGATGAGGCGGGGGTAGCGCGGGCCATCACCCTTATAAGGGATACGGTCCGTGCGGGTATGTTAACTACGCGCGGAATCGAGCAGCGAACCTCTGATCCCAAGAGGAAATGGAACTCTCACCACCGAGGGTCCGACTCCAAGCAGCCACCGTTCAAGAAGCAGGAGAGCGCAAGGACTTACGCGATTCAGGCCGCGGAGCCACCACGAAAAGGATACAGCGGGCCTCGCCCATGGTGCAACAAATGCAAGTATCACCACGAGGGTGAATGCGCAAGAATCGAATGCGCCAAATGTGGCAGACCAGAGCACAAGACGATGAATTGCCGTGTCAGAGAAGCTGGAGCAAGCGACAACTGCTACGCATGCGGGAAGCCAGGGCATTTTAGTCGGGATTGCCCGCAAAAGGGGAACCAAGCTCGCGGGAGAGCTTTTGTGATCGGCGCAGGCGAAGCTAAAGAAGAGCCGAATGTGGTAACCGGTACGTTTTTGCTTAACGGACATTTTGCATCTGTCTTATTTGATACTGGCGCTGACCTAAGTTTTATATCCGCTGAGTTTAAAAACTCCCTAGGCCTAGCAAGCAGTAGGCTAGACACGCCTTATACTATAGAACTAGCCAATGGTAGGCAGTTATGCGCGAATGAAAGAACTGAACAATGTATAATAGTCATGGGAGGTCACGGGTTCAATATTAATTTGTTGCCAATAGACTTGGGAAGTTTTGACATTGTGGTAGGTATGGATTGGTTAGTCGAGAACCACGCGGAAGTTATTTGCCATGAGAAGCAGGTTCGGATCCCACTGTTGAACGGAGAAACCTTGGTAATTCAAGGAGAAAGAAGGGGAGTTGCGACGAAACTGATTTCGTGCCTAAAGGCGCGTAAGTGCCTAAGGAAAGGGTGCTACGCCTTCCTGGCGCATGTCGTAGAGAAGAAAGGAGATGAGCGAAGAATTGAAGACTTACCAGTAGTGCGCGAATTTCCATAAGTTTTTCCTGAAGATTTGCCCGGATTACCGCCGCCGCGACAAGTCGAGTTTCGTATTGATTTGGTCCCAGGAGCTGCGCCAGTAGCTCGAGCGCCTTATCGATTAGCTCCATCCGAGATGCAAGAGCTATCCAATCAGTTACAGGAACTATTGGATAAGGGTTTCATACGCCCAAGCTTTTCACCTTGGGGAGCTCCAGTACTGTTTGTTAAGAAGAAGGATGGTTCGTTCAGAATGTGTATTGACTACAGGGAACTGAACAAGCTGACAGTCAAAAATCGGTACCCCTTACCGAGGATTGACGACTTATTTGACCAGTTGCAGGGATCCAGTTATTATTCGAAGATAGATCTACGGTCAGGATACCACCAACTTAGGGTCCATGAGGAAGATGTGCCGAAAACAGCCTTCCGAACTAGATACGGCCATTATGAGTTCTTAGTGATGCCTTTTGGGCTAACTAATGCGCCGGCTGTATTCATGGATCTGATGAACCGCGTGTGCAGATCATACTTGGACAAGTTTGTGATTGTGTTTATAGATGATATTCTGATTTACTCACGGACCAAGGCCGAGCATGAGCAACACCTGAGATTGATTTTGGAATTGTTGAGGAAAGAAAAGTTGTATGCGAAGTTTTCCAAGTGCGAGTTTTGGCTTAGAGAAGTTCACTTTCTCGGTCACGTTGTAAACGAGAAAGGAATACACGTTGATCCTTCCAAAGTCAAGGCCATCGAAAACTGGGGAGCGCTAAAAACCCCAACTGAGGTGAGGCAATTCCTAGGACTAGCTGGCTACTATCGACGCTTCATTGAGAACTTCTCCAAGATAGCTCTACCTCTGACCGCGCTAACTCAGAAAGACAAGAAGTTTGTTTGGGGCGAAAATCAGGAAGCAGCGTTTCAAATGTTGAAACAAAAATTATGTAGTGCGCCAATTTTGTCCCTGCCCGAAGGGACGGACGACATCGTCGTTTACTGCGACGCTTCACATCAAGGACTCGGATGTGTCCTTATGCAGCGAGACAAAGTCATAGCATATGCCTCGCGCCAACTCAAGCCCAATGAAAAGAACTACACAACGCATGATCTGGAACTTGGAGCGGTTGTCTTCGCGCTAAAGATTTGGCGCCATTACCTCTATGGTACAAAGTGTATAATCTTTACGGATCACAAGAGCCTTCAACATATATTTGATCAAAAGGATTTAAACATGAGGCAACGAAGATGGGTGGAGTTGTTGAATGATTATGATTGTGAAATTAAGTACCACCCTGGAAAGGCGAATGTGGTAGCAGACGCGCTAAGTAGGAAGGAGCGAATAAAAACGCTACGAGTCAAGGCTCTAAGGTTGACCATTCACGCAGATCTCTCTACCCGCATCCGAAACGCTCAGCAAGAAGCCTTGAAACCAGAGTTCGTTAAAAACGAATGCCTTGGGGGTATGATTAAGAGTTTGGAACTTAAAGAGAACGGCAATCTATAATTTTGCTAACCGCATATGGGTCCCTCTCAAGGGAGGACTGCGCGAGCAAGTATTAAACGAAGCTCACAAGACAAGGTACTCCGTACATCCTGGCACAGACAAGATGTACCAAGATGTTAAAACGCTGTATTGGTGGCCCAATCTTAAAGGCGCCATCGCGACGTATGTCAGTAAATGCCTGACGTGTTCGAAGGTAAAGGCTGAATACCAGAAACCATCAGGGTTGCTTCAACAGCCAGAAATTCCCATGTGGAAGTGGGAACAAATCTCTATGGACTTCATCACCAAACTGCCAAGGACACCTGGGGGTTACGACACGATCTGGGTTATTGTGGATCGGCTAACTAAGTCAGCACACTTCCTGCCGATCAAGGAAACCGATAGGATGGAAAAGTTAGCCCGATTGTATATTCGAGAAGTAGTTTCAAAACATGGAGTCCCAGTGTCCATCATTTCTGATAGAGATAGTCGGTTCACATCAAGGTTTTGGAGATCGTTACAAGGGGCTTTAGGTACTCGTCTTGACATGAGTACGGCATATCATCCCCAAACGGATGGGCAAAGCGAGGCGAACAATCCAGACACTGGAAGACATGCTACGCGCTGTGCGCAATCGATTTCGGTGGTAGCTGGGATACTCATCTCCCATTGGTTGAATTTTCTTACAACAACAGTTATCACACAAGCATCAAGGCTGCGCCGTTCGAAGCTTTGTATGGGCGCAAGTGTAGATCCCCACTGTGCTGGGCTGAAGTGGGTGACAAGCAAATGACTGGTCCAGAATTGATCCAAGAAACAACAGACAAGATTTTTCAGATAAGGGATCGCCTTAAGACAGCGCGCGATAGACAGAAGAGCTACGCAGATGTGCGAAGGAAACCATTGGAGTTTCAGGTAGGGGATAGAGTACTTTTGAAAGTCTCTCCATGGAAAGGAGTCCCCCGTTTCGGCAAGCGAGGAAAGTTGAAACCGCGCTACATTGGACCATTTGAGATCCTGGAAAGGATCGGTCCGGTTGCTTATAAACTCCGTTTACCCGCCGAACTCAGTGGAGTTCATGATACGTTTCATGTGTCCAACCTCAAAAAGTGTTTATCTGACGAAACGTTGATTTTGCCGTTGGAAGAGATTCACATCGACAAACAGCTGCACTTCGTAGAAGAACCGATAGCAGTAACCGATTGGAAAGAACAAAAGTTACGCAGAAGCAGAATCAAGTTAGTAAAGGTTCAATGGAACTCGAGGCGTGGGCCTGAATTCACTTGGGAAAGAGAAGACCAGATGCGCCAGAAATACCCACACCTCTTTCAGAACATGGCTTCTGCCAGCAACGTCTCCTAAATTTCGGGACGAAATTCGCTTAACAGGGGGAGAATGTGACACCCGGTAAATTCCCAATCCCTTAAACCAAGTAATCAACCTAAATATTAGGTAATTATGTTATGTGCGCCCTGCGCGAGCGCGCCATGTTAGTCAGCGCGTGCATTTGTTATGTGCGCCCTGCGCGAGCGCGCCATGTTAGTCAGCGCGGGCATATTATGTGCGCCCTGCGCGAGCGCGCCATGTTAAGAACCTGCGTGGGCATATGTTATATGCGCCATGCGCGAGTGTATTGGTTTTTATGTACCTTAACGTTATGTTGTCTAATGGGCTGACCATCCCGCATGATGCTAAGGCGGGTGCATCCTAAATCGTTTATGCGCGTGCGGGAGGGAACTAACCTCCCCGCATGGCGGGAACATTGAGAGCTAGTTTGTCTGAAGCTCCAAGATGGAATTGACTTCAACATAACTGATCACTATGTTGAAATACCAAGACCACCTGGAGAATCTACAAATGAAACTCAATGTCCCTAACTGCGAGAAGGTTACGTGCCTACCCGCAGCAAAGAAATGTCCTTCACGCAGAAAGCTATGCGCACCAAGTGATACGCGCAGAACACTTAGTCTATTCTCCAGACGTAAGGAGATTACTCCCGCCCAAAAGGAAACAGTAGCGTGTTTCAGAGATTTTCCACTTTTTACTGTACACTAACAAAAGTACCTGAAAAAGCACACTGT